>NW_024751660.1:5469909-5612725 GCF_018991925.1 Homarus americanus | reverse complement strand
TTGGATGGCTGCCAAACTAACAGATAGACATGGGCGTGTTTGGTGAAGCTTGGGTCAATCTTTCATAAATTTCTAAATTTTAAAAGCAGAAACTGGAAGAGGATGTGATCATATGCCATACAATAGTTTAGAGTCCAGCAGACGTTTTTCCACCTCACTAGAGACTCACTAAAATCAAAACTACTGGATAAACTTCAACAACAACAACAGCAACGCGGTGGACACAATATACTCTCCATCAGGGCGGAGCAGCGGGAGTGCCCACCGTACAGTATTGGAAACCGTCTCAGACCAGAGGATTCCCCACCGATCGATCAAATCGTCGAGGAGTTCTCGACGATTAATCTACCAATTATTTAAACCAATAACCCCCCCCCTCACACACACACACAAAGTTAAACCAATGAGCAGACGAACTAATTAACCTACATCACTTGAAGCACGTGTAACGTTAACAGTGTACCAAATACTTGCTTAATGTTCCGTTAACTTGACGTCGTCTTCAGATCCCCATAACCAGTAGTCCCTGGATGCATTTACCGGGGAGACTTACTGTACCCTGGTGCGAGGGTTGTACACCGGCGACCTGGCTCACAAAGTTACTACGTTTGGTTAAATGTTAGTGAGTAGCAATACTGGGTGAGAACAGCACCAGAGTAAGATAAATAGCACAGTGCACACTTCTGATGATGGGGTACATACAAGAGAACAATTTCCACAGTTCATGGTCTCTCCCTTGCAGGAAACAGGAAGGAAATGGTAGATGGAAACTCAACTTTGCATTAATATCAAATAACATAACCTTTAGTATTTGTGTTACAATAATATTGTGGCGTTTTAAATAGTCCCCAAATGAACATTATTCACACAATGGTTTGATGGTATTTTTCAGCGATTACGAGATACGGTTATTTAAAAGAACTTTGCGATAAAGCTTGGTAGAGGATAAAAGAATGTACAGTAAACTTGACGGCCCGTTAGGGACAGTGCAGTTACACCTCAGTGTATATCAAGCCTTTGGTATACAAGGAGACTTTATATACTGTACAGTACACACATAACTTTTAAAAGATACAGCTGATGGTGCTGCTGAATTAGTTATAACACCCATCACCCTTCCACACATTTACTTTGGTTACAGGTGTGTGTGTGTGTGTGTGTGTGTGTGTGTACTCGTCCCACACAACTATGAGGAGTGAGGTCGGTGCCGTGTCAGGCCCACAAGGAAGGCCCTCCGAGACGAGCGTTGCTATTAAAGTTTAAAATATAACTTAAATTGAAATCAGTGAGCTTCGCCATTCTCTTTGCTGGAAAGTAAATTCAACTTTAGAGGAGAAAAGTTTGAAGCATCTAACTTACTTTCCCCTCCTCCCTAAAATTTCCCTGATGCAAAGAGTTGACGAGCGGCCCCCCCAGTAACCTCGGTCATGAAGTGAGGAAACACCTGGACAATTATTCTACTTCCTCGCTTTTGGGTTTCCTCTGTCTCGTTAACAAGAATTGTTTTATTAGCAGCAGCAGTAGTAGCAGTAGTAGCAGTAGTAGTAGTAGTAGTAGTAGTAGTAGTAGTAGTATACATGATTAAGGATTAGGTCGAGGGTTCAAAGTTAACACACAACTGATCTTTTATTACACACACACACACACACACACACACACACACACACACACACCGAGGTAATGTACTGTAGCTTAAGGTGAGAGGTTCGTGTCAGACCCATAACGGGGTGAGTCCAGGATAATAAATTAAATTACCTGTGAAATTGGAAAGCCAACCTGACGCGGGAGACTGACTGATGAATCAACTTAGTGAACATTAATGAAGAGTTAAGGAAGCATTCAGACTATGTGATTCACTCTGTGTGTGTGTGTGTGTGTGTGTGTGTGTGTGTGTGTTGATCTATTGGGAGTCACTCAACTGATTCCTCGCCACTCAAGTGTGAGAGGATTGATTCACTCACACGACTGGGTTAAGTGTCTTGTGACGGCAGCCATCCCTTGTTGGGTCTATAGTAAGGTGATGCCTAGACAGACAGACAGAGAGATAGATTAGATATATAAATTCATAGACAGATAGATATAAAAATTGATAAATAAGTAGAGAGAAAGATAGGCAGATATATAGAGATAGGAATAGATAGGCGGACAGACAGAAGGACATATATAAATAGGTAGGTAGGTAGATATATAGATAGATAAATAAATAAACAGATATGACATAGAAATTCTGAAAGATAAAAAGGAACTTCTATCTCTCATTAGTTCCTTCTAGTTAAAACTTTCTTCTACTTAAACTTTATATATACTTTCCCTGTAAACTCCCCCCCATTTATAAATTGGTATTACTGTTCTACACTTATTAACTGGTGGGTTTGGTGTGACGCCGAGACTGTGTTAGTTGTTCTCTCTCTCTCTCTCTCTCTCTCTCTTAGTGCTAGCCTGTTAGGTTAGTTTAGGTTAGGTATGGTATTTTATTCTAGGTTAAGTTAGGTTAAGGTATGTTTAGTTAGGTTAAGTTAGGTTAGTTTAAGTTGTTAGGTTAGTTTACGTCACGCCAGGTTAAGGTATATTTGGTTAGGTTAGCAATAGAATGGTTAATCTTAGGTGAAATAAGCTGAGGTGTAATCATCAGATGACCCCCGGTCCCTCGCTCAGAGGTCTGAACCGGTCAAACTCAAGATCCCGACGAAACTTCACCTAACAAACAGACGGACATTAATTACCTGGCTCACAGTGCAATCAGTGCTGCAGGAAGGGTCAGTCTATCACCTTGGCGCTACTGCTTTGTTCCAGGAGCGAGTTACGGCAGAGACTGTGGAGGTAAAAAGTTAAATAAAAATGAGTATTAATATTGAAAACTTTGCTTAATGTCAACATGAAGTTATATATATATAGAGTGAACGAGCCCCAGCACGTTCCCGCCTCTGCCATAGTTGACCCACAAAAAAACCGTCATTACGAGTTTCCTTCACTGTCAGGCTACCAGGTCCGTCTGAGCGTGTGTCTGACCTACTAGTGAACTCTGAAGAATTACCTCTGACTGTCCACGCCACATCCACGCACCTGTAAAGCGTTGGATATCAAACCAGTCGGTCAATATTGCCAGGTATCAACCATTAACGCGACCGTCCATTCAGTGATTAGAAACCAATCAATGCAGCTAAATTAGAAACCAATCAACGCCACCACATTATAAACCAATCAACGCCACCACATTATAAACCAATCAACACCACCAGATTATAAACCAATCAACGCCACCAGATTATAAACCAATCAACGCCGCCAGATTCAAAATAACCAACGCAACAAATTAGAAACCAATCAACACAACCAAAGTAAGAACCAATCAACACAACCAAAGTAAGAACCAATCAACACAACCAAAGTAAGAACTAATCAACACAACCAAAGTAAGAACTAATCAACACAGCCCATCAGGAGAGGCAATGAGTGGCTGCATCTCATCACAGTAATTACCTGGGCAGTAAAGAAAGCACCAGCTTCATTTACTATGGCCCGCCCTGTCCTCCCACTCGCCCAGGTCCCCAATATTATGTGAGTTAAATATAGAGAATAATAATAATAATAAAGATGTGGATGTTGATAAATGGGTCACCTAAAGATTAAGACACCCTAGTTTATTTCACCTGTCGATTAAATACGTTAAACTAACCTAATCTAACAGTGTGTGTGTGTGTGTGTGTGTGTGTGTGTTTATCATTCACTATCAAGTTTTTTATTTACAGTCTCTCGGTGTTCAGGTTAGTGAACCGTATTAATCCCATAGACAGTTACCAATGAATAATATTTACATACATTATTTATACTGTGTCTACGTGTGACCTGACTTACGGTGTCTGGCAGATTATGCAGACCTGTATCAGAGAAGATTAAAATTTATTACAGCCAAGAAAATCATTTCCACATAATCCTTTGTTTATAGTGAGACAAAAGTGAGAATAAATTTCCTATGAAGATAAAACAAGTGAGTGGACTGGTGATGTATGAAGAGTGTTTTACCTCACAATAAGTCAGTTTGATGTAAGAGGAGAAACACTCAACTCAGGGGAGACAGTCAAGGATATGGAGTCAATAAAGATGATTACATTACAGGTTTATCGTGGGTGTCTACTGTACACTGGCTGACAACAGATGCAGGTCTTGTCTGTATAGTGCTTCCACATTTTGAAATTCGAATTCCTTGATCCGCTTGTCAAATTTCACTAGACCCCCCCCCCTCACACACAAAAAAAATCAATTTCCTCATAAATTTCTTTTGCCAAATAAATTAATAATGCTTATAGTCACATTACCTACATATTAATGCAAAAGTCAAACACCCACAGGAAGCAGATAGAAGTGCTGTAAACCTACTTTGAGAGTTCTAAATAGCGCAAAAACTACTGCACCCAGAGCAGCCCTACAGATCTGGCGCTCCCAGGGGCCCTTCTAGGGGCGGCGCCGCCCCCAGGGACCTTACGAGGGGGCGCGGCGCCTCCAGGGACCTTTCCAGGGGCGGCGGCGCCCCCAGCACCCTCCTAGGGGGCGGCAGCACGCCCATGGACCCTCCTAGGGACGGAGGCGCCCCTAGGGACCTTTCCAGAGGTGGCAGAGCTCCCAGGGCCCTCCCAGGGGCGACGGCGCCCCAAGGGACCATCCCAGGGGCAGCAGCGCGCCCAGGGACCCTCTCAGGTAAAGTGGCGCCTCCAGGGTCCCTCTAATGGATTCCGGCGAACTCAGCGACCTTCAAAGAGGCAGCGACGCCCCCACGGACACTCATAGGGGCGACGACGCCCCCAGGGAGCTTTCCATGGGCGGCGGCACCTCCAGGGACCCTCCCAGTGGCGGTGATGTTCCCAAAACCACTCACACTGATGGCGGCACCCCCCGGGGCAACGGCGCCCACAGGGTCCCTCCCAGCAGTGCCAGCCCCCCTAGGGCAGACATATGACAATGGTGCCAATATGAGGGGCAAGAATAAAGGTGTTCAAGCCAGGCTACTTCAGCAGAATTCAATGGCCTTATTTGTTCCACTGGGGCCCATATTTTAAATCTACTGCTGCTAAGAGCTCTCCAGATGCCATTGGCTACTTTGGATATTTGCTGAAGCTCTTCACACTGTTTTCAGCTTCACTCAAAGATGGGCTATACTTTTAAAACATGTCAAAACCTCCCTGAAATCATGGTCAGAAACCAGGTGGGAAAGCAAGGTAAAAAGCATATAGGCAGTAAGATGCCGGGCTGTGCAAGTCAGACAAGCACTTCTGGAGGTGAGGGAAACTACTGCAGATCCAGCCATTAAGGTTGAAGCCCATTCTTTGGCAGAGGAGGTTAGATTCTACCGTTTTTCTATTTGCTCAGAAGTGTGGTATGACATCCTCAACAACATTCAGCATGTGAGTAAGCTAATGCAATCAAGCCCCATGCAACTAGATGTGGCTGTTGACCTGCTGAAGAAAACAAGAGATTCCCTTACCAGATACAGAGAGACGGGCTTTACTGGTGCACAGACTACTGCTAAGGAGATGAATGTGGAGACAGCACTAAAACAAAAAGGTTAAGATCAACAAAAAGGCACTATAGTTACGAGTCTGGAGATGAACCTATCATTGATGGACTCAAGAAAATAGAAACCACCGTTTTTAATGTATGAGAGGATGCTGCATTTCTTCCCTTGATGAAAAAGCTCCAGACCTTGGGAGAGGTGAATACCAAGTTTAGGGTGCTGCACAACTTCACCAACATGTCCGAAGAGGACCTGATGCAACAGTGTGAAACACCGAGCAACACTCTTACCTCCAAAGGGCAGTCAGGTATTGATGGCAGGGAATTGGCCGTGGAACTGCAAAATTTTCCTCATTTACCATCAAGTAACATGAAAACCATGGGACTTTTGACTGCTTCAGAGAAGAGTTTCTCTAAACTTAAATTGATAAAAAACTACTTAAGGTCTAATATGACGCAAGAACACCTCAGTGGACTGACCATTATTTTCTGCCACCTCCTGTGGCCCTGCTAAGGCCTGAGTATAACTTTTCTTCACAACCCCTTCCATTCTATCAGCTACTTCCCAACTTGTTCTAGTTTGGCAACCAGCAAGGATCCAGCTTCATCTATTTTCATCACTTTAATTATGCAGTCAGGGCAATACCAGCAAAAGCCTTCATGCTTTATCACATTGTCTAACGTCCTAAATTTTGAGTTGCTCAGGCCTGCACACTGTATATCAGACATCGCCCTGCAATAATTGGATGTCAACATACTTCCTGGTGTCGCTTCAGCCCCTGATTCGCTACACCTCATGGCTGTTGCTGTTGGGGAGGAGGGGGGGGTGTGCAGACTCTATATGGATCTACTCGGCTTTAAGCCCACCAGTTTACAATGTGATATATAATTCTAATCGTCGGCTTAATAATAATATTGATCTTTATTATTACTATGATAATTGCTTCTAATCTGTGTCTTGGTAGCAGGGCGTTGGCTTTAAGTTCTCCTTAAAAGCCCCACTCTGCTACCTGCGTACCTTGGCCGCTTTGACGAGTGCCAACCACTTAAATTTCTTCTGACGAAGAAATTTACCCCTCAGTGGGATGAGTTCCTTTATAATCAAATCTACTCATTGTAGTCTAAGTGAACTGAGATGTGTGAGTGATCATGCTCTTGTGGCAAACTAATAATATTAAAAAAATATATATATATTATAAACTTAGCTGTCCTCTGCTGGTCCTAACCTCCCCAGCACTCTCGTTCGTCCAGTGTTGACGTCCAAGACAGTTTAAATTGTCTTCAGGTTGTTGTTTTTTTCCAGTCCTCCTCGACGAGTTGTTGGTATCTCTATGTGGCCACCTGCATCACCTACCATGCCTCTGTCACCTACTATGATGCCTCATTCTTCGTCCGCAGTGCTGGTAAATGTTACCTTTTTACATTTAGTAATTACATGTACACATATAAGGGTCGATAATTTTTTACTGTTGTATTTTTGTAGGCGGGGGGAAGTGCCTCAATAAATCGAAATTTGGGATAACTCGGCAAGGCCAGAGCCCCATATGTGCTGAGTTATCGAGGGTTTACTTATAAGGACTTAGGCTATGATATAGTGGGATTTTAAACATGGTTCTGTAAGTACGGTATGCACGTAGGATATGTTCCGACTTACGTACAAATCTGACTTACGAACGTCCTCAGGAACGGAACCTGGAGACCCCCTGTATTTGCACTTTTTCTGGGGATTGTCTTAATGCCCGAGAACTTTAAAATTACAACTACACCCGTCTGTGATAGACCTTGGCTTGCCAACTCCATTTTATTTTATAACTGCAAAATACATTATAAGGCTAACAAAACATTCTAAATGTATATCTTGTCATACTGTTTTAATTTTGTGCTCGTCAACCAATAATAATTCTGTGGACTGTTAGGGACTCGACTGCTAGCCTGCTGTGGATGCTGCCTGTGTCCACAGGTAGTGCTGGGCCGCGGAATACATTTCTACCTGACTACATTCAGCTGATTTTTCCCATACTGTATTAGCCCAGTTCAACCTCCATTAGAATAAATCTTAGTCCCATGTTAAGCGATAACAGGAAGTAATAAAAAACTGTGTTCAAGAGAATCCGCGTTGAACAAACCCACGTTAAGCGAAGGGGCAGTGTATAAAGGACCATACCCAGAGCATGAGAAGGGGGGTCACAGTGTTGGACAAATTCCACATTAAACATACCGGTATGCCAATTCTTGATGCTGTGGCTAATGTTCTGTTTTAATCATATAATCAATCATGGGCCCTAACCTGGCCACAAGGTTCACAGTTAAGAAATTAATTTTATAATCTACATACAGCATAATTTTTTTCTGGGACAATAAGAGGGGTGTAACAAGTGTAGTTGTTAAAAGCAGAATTTTATCATATTTTAATCATCTGAAAGGCCAATTACAATACAGTAATTGAATATGATGATACATTAAAATTAAAATGGCAGTCAGATAGAACCTATGAAAACATTGATAAGGAAACAAATCAACGATGTTTTGGAACGAGGGAAGTATCATAAGCAGAATATGGGAAGAGTATTAAAGTGTATCAGGGGTAAGTAAATGACAGAGTGATACGTGAGACGGAGTGAAGGGGAGAGTGAGGAAGAATAAATGAGAGAAAACAATGGAGCGCGAGATTACCAAGAAAAACAACATACATGTGGTCAAATGATTGAGAGCGAAAGAGCAAGTGCTGTATGAGAAGTGAACGGGAGTAAGGGATAACTTGCAGGAGAGAAGCATTTGGAGAAATAAGAAAGAGAAATTAGGGTGAGGGAGGATGAGTGACAGAGGGAAGCAGTTATGGATGAATTTGCCACTTGGCAAGACTCAACAATTATACACCATTACTTCATTCATCAATAAACTTTATTTATATCATACATCTAAAGAAACATTAATAATCATCACTGATTATATATATCTACACATAGTAAGAAAATACATTTTATCTTAAGAGTATAAACTTTTATACAGAATATACATTATTATTGACATGAAGATACTCTTGTCTTCAACAATAAACTTTTCACCATCCTATGTCCTGTAACACACAAGTTTTATACTGTACTGTATACCAATACTGTACTGTATGCAGCAAAATTAAATCAACTATGATTTCCACTTAAACAATGTTTTCATTTACTGTACAGATACTGCTCAGATTTTCCAAATCAAGTGGCAACTCAAAAGATCTTTTGACACAGACTTTTAACAATTTGTAATTGAAATATAACAAGAATCTTTATATGATAATACAGTACTGTCTCAGGTTCTGGGATATAATTTATTTCCAATTTGATGTTATTTACTATAAGACATTATACAATATTCTTACATAGAAGCTGATTTAACAAAGCAGCAAATTTCTTATTGCAATTTCACTGCATACGTTTCAATATTTTCCAGTCAGCAGTTAATACATATATATATATATAACTGTCACTCACAACTCAATCAAAATATATATCAAGACATGTCACTCTTTCCCATAAAAACTTCCAAACTTCCTCGCTCTACAAGTCTACTTGCCCCTCAGTTCTCCTACCATCCCTGCCACTCACTAGTAAGTCTTCTGACAACTAATCACTCTTTCATTCATATCACTGATCAAAACTACTTCACAGTTGTAACCTAATCATTTCCAAGTTTCAAATTAACTTTGGAAATCTTCATTAACACCATGTTCTTCATATGACACTAACACAATACAGTGCTGTATTCTTTCAGAAATCCAATTTAGCTGCTAGTACAGTAGAAGAGCCTCTCTAGTTCACTAATGGTATTATACTTCACATAACAGCAGTAGTTCACATCAGTTCACTCTTGAGCCAACCTGTGTTAAGTTAAACCAAAAATTTTAAACAGTATAGCCTGGATTTCCCAACAAAATTTAATATTAAATAAAAAATACTCCAAACATTAGTCAAAATATTAAAACAAGAACTTAAAGTGGCACTAACCATCTTGAAGTTTGCCAAAAAGATGAAGAAGTTGTGAATAATATCCTCTTCCAAAGCCTCGTCATCACCCAGCTACTGTGAGTGTACATCGCTAAGTATGCTAAAATATGGTGGACCAGCCTCCATATATTAATTTCAAAAGGATTTTTATATATATAACCTGTAAAAGGAATACCACTTAGCACAATAGATGTGTTCCTGAGGTATGTACAATCGGAGACAAAAGTTGGCTCCCCGTGGTGAAACTGAGTCATGAGGATGAGTCTCCGAACTGACTTACCCTGACTGTTTCATCTCATTTGGGGTCGATGCTGCTTCATTTGGGGTGGGAATGAACTTTTGACCCTGACTGTACACCATATGAAAACTTATGCAAATTTCCTAGACTTGCCAGGCAACCTCAGTTACCATTAGGTTCTACATATTTTGCCTTTTATACTTCTAAACACAGGTATCCCTCGAGATACAAATGGGTTAGGTCCCCCCCCCCCAAAAAAAAACATTCATTAGGTGAATTTACATATTATGAATAAAAGAACATATGATACAAATACTGTACTCCAATACCATACCCCCCAAAACAGGAAATCAGTTCATAAACAAGAACAAATCTAACTATGATAAATAGAACTGTACTTGTAGAAAACTATTTCACCAGTGAGATGGTTGATGGGTAGGAGGTAAAATGGAGTGACAGTGTAACGCCTCAATCTCACCCTTCTCCTCAACCGCCTGACTCTCCTTGTCACTGTTCTCCACAACAAATGCATGTTTCCTCACTTAATAGTAACTATCTTCAGATAAAGGGCTCACATCTTCATCATGATCATCATATGAAACTCTGTATTTTTGGGGAATTAGGAAGTGGAGGGTCATCATCACTGCGGTCGTGGTGGTGGTGGATGTCCATTGGTCTAACATGTTTATCTTTGGCATCAAAGCAATTACTGACCACCTGTTTTCTTTTTTAATTTGGGACACAAAAAATATAGGAATTCATTTGCCTGGCAGTCACTATAATGCTTGAGACTGTGGGTTCTCATGCACTCTTTAAAGAACACACATAAAATCAAGGTCCTCTAACTTTTAATTTTTATTTGTTCTATGATTAAATTAAGTAATGTTAAAAATATAACAGCACAAATGTTTCCACTCTCGGTGACCAGTGAGGTGACTGGAAATTATATCAGCAATGTATACTATGCCTTCGGTACAGAAGCAGGTAAACTAAATTTCAGGAAATGGACCTGTGTGTTCATCACTTAACAGCAAATATTTACAATGTACAGCTACTCCCCGACTTACAACCTACTCGACTTACGACCACTCGGACATACGCCCGCCTCAGTTGTACCAAAATTTTGTCAAATTACATATTTTCGAGTCCCAACGTCAGTGATTGCGCTGTGTACTGACAAAATTTTCGTTTGTAATTCACTTAAAAATGGCTGGCAAGCTTAAAAGTGAGAGTTTTGTGGTGCTGAGAAGAAAAAGAGATGCCCATATTAGATTTTCTATGTACAGCTTACTGTATTATTTAAGCATTTTCGACTTACGACCATTTCGACTTACGACCTGGATTTGGGTCCCTAACCCCGTCGTAAGTCGAGCAGCAGCTGTCCAGTACAGGGTATTTTGTACAGATTTGCACAGATTTCCAGCTTTACAGATACTCTTCCGTAAGTCCTATTTAAAATGACTGCCAAGTAATTCCTGGGCTGAGCAGGGATATTTCCAACCCTACCCCACCTGTGAGCTGTATGTTGTGTTATGGTTATTTTTTTAACTCTCAATTTTGGTTACATACATACACAATAAATACAGGCAAGGTAAAAATTATCCAAAATGCTTGGGGCTGAAAGGGTCTCGGATTTTGGAATACTGTATCTATATCCTACACAGTATACCTATATAATGCGGTAGCTCACCCAGTGTGGATGGAGCCCAAGTCTATGCACAAAATTTATTTATATTTCATTTACACCATATACAGTAGCGGTCAAAATTTAAGGCCATGTGGTACAACAAGATTAAACATGAACAAGCATGAAAAAATTTTACTCACCTCCTACTTAGTACTTGGTTGGGCATCCTTTTGCTTTGATACAGGCTTGAAGTCTCTTGGGAGCTGATAAGAGCCAGATGCTGCAGCCAGTCAGGGTCCAAAATGTCCCACACCTCACAGAAGGTAGCCTCCAATTTGGGGATGCTTGAGGTATCCTTCTGCCGTATCTTGTGCTTCATCAATTCCCTGAGGTTCTCAATAGGATTGAGGTCAGGGGAATTACCTGGCCAATCCTTTATGTAGTCAATTCCACAGAAATCAAGCCACCCAGTCACTGGTTTTGCTGTATGGCAGGGTGCTCCATCCTGCATGAACACCTAGGCACAACACTTGTCAAAGGAGTCAGGTAAATGATCCAGCAATAACTCTAAATAGTGTTCGTTGTTCACAGTTTGATTACGTGGTAGTATCACAAGTTTACCAGCACCGTAGAAACTAAAAGAACCCCACACCATGAGAGAATTTGGGAACTTCACTGTTGCCTGGATAAATTTTGGGTCACAAGAATCACTGCCCAGTCGCCTGTAAACTTTTCCCTTCCTATTACTAGTTGCTTCATCCGACCGTAACACCATTTTCCATTTTTCAATATACCACTCTTGATATTTCTCACAGTAGGCAAGTCTGTTCTTACGTTGTGACAGGATTACAAGAGGTTTCTTCCGGGGCATTAACTTCTTAAATTTCAGGTCTTCATAGAGTCGCTGGCGTACAGTCTGTTCCGAGACATTCCCCAGCAAATGTGGATTCTGTTCCTTCAGCTGACGTGCAGAAAACCTTGGATTAGCATCCACTTGGCGTCTAATAACCCTGAGAGTGCGTGACAAGTTAACGCGTGGGCGTCCAGTGTGCTTGCCTCAGACGAGGTCTTCAACGCCACCCCCGTCGATAAAACACTTTACATACCACTGAACAGACCTCAGTGGTACTCCAGTTATCCAGCATGACCACACCACTTGCCACAGAGGCCGGGTGGCAACTAACGGCCACCTGTTGCTATGCCCTGGAGGCCCCTACCCGTCCCCAGCTGCTCGAGGCATGCCGTATAAATTGGCCGAAAATGAACGATGTTTAGTGGGTATAACTGATTTCGGTAAAAATTTAAGACGTGGGCCCTCTCATGCCTTAATTTTTTACCGCTACTGTAGATACATAAAGCCTGCAGGTAGTTTTATGAAATTGTTTTAATCATTATGTGTATGAAATACATGATAAGATGTACACCTTAGAATCAGAAAGGTAAACAATTATTACCGTCTGTTTGGCATCGCCATGACGCCTGACTCTGAGGGGCTAAGCAGCCTGTGTCTTACCTTTATTCATTATGCATACATACTGTACATACATACATACATACATACATACATACATACATACATACATACATACATACATACATACATACATACATACACACATACATACATACATACTTAACCTAGTACATGGATGTGGCACCCCAATATTTTGGGTATAAGGTACTAAACATTGCACCACAGAGTATCAAGGGCACTAGAATTAATATTTAGTGACCACCTGGTAAAATTTGATTCCCAGGGTACTGACCCAGTAGTACCCAACAACCTCCCCTATTTATGTCAGACCACTATATGCAGAACGTCTCCACTTTTACGGTAAAAGTGCCGTAGACTATTTAATTATGGGGGTAAGTGTACAGTACTTTGTGTACATTACTTTTTTTAATTAATTCTTATTAAAAAACATGTACAGTGGGGTATGCTATAACGAACGGATCCTACTACGAATATTCCTATAACGAACGGTTTTACATATAAAATTGAGAATGCTATAACGAACAAAACTCCTACAACGAACATTATTTAATTTTTTTTTTTTTTTCTAATTTATTGTTTTTTTATTACAAATATTAATGATATTTTTTATTTCAGGGGTTTAGATGCATATTTATGCACTTTTTTACAATTTTTACAATTTTATATTATATTTTTCAGTGTTAAGTGGTTGTATTTGGGGGCCTGGAACGGATTAATCCTATAACGAACGAATGCTATAACGAACAAGGTTCTAGAACCAATTAGATTCGTTATAGCATACCCCACTGTATTTCTTTCATAAAAATTAGATAAATTGGTGTTGTACTCTTTTTTTTTTTTAAATAGAGGTCTCTTTTGACAAATTTGCTCCAAGGCGGACAACCTCTTATCCCGGACACCCCTTCCCCTCAATTAGTCTGCCTCAGCGAGGTTTTACTGCATACTGTATACCATACTATCTGATTCAGACAAAGAAACTTTCACAGACAATAATAAGATGTAAACTTCATAATTTCACCTTCAAGGAGGCAGAAGATGAGTCTTCCATATTCTTTAAGATGATCTAACTAGATTGATGTCTCAGGTGAAAATTAACAACATAATCTGCATTAGCACGCTGGACAGAGATGGTAAACGGATCTGCAGGATGGAATGTGAATGCCACAAGTCTTCGTGTACCTGATGAAGGAACAGTGGCTCCTGGAACACCAACTCGTTCTGCATTGATGCTGAACTTGATGAGACCTGAATCACGCCCATAAAATCTGTGATGAAATGTTGCAACATCAACAAAAAGTCAGTTGGTCAAATAAACACTTAGATTAAAAGCTCCTAACTACATATAAAATTTTCATAGAACAGTTATTATAGAATCTTCTCCGCACATAACGATCAATGAAAATCTTCATATCTATACAATTGTGTGCCTCACCTAAACATATGTACAGAATTGTTATTTAAATCACCCACAAAATATCCTTTAATTAGATCCAAATAGTACCTTGTTATTGGATAAATTAAAAAAAATTGCAATTTTTTTTTACTGAATTTACACAACTTTTATCTAGTAATCCACGTGGTATCTAAAGTAAATGAGAAAATCCGGACATCAGGCAACCAGCTGAGTGACCTTATGGCATGGTCACCCATATTATTTAGGTTCATTTGGTACTAGGCTAATAAAGCATTATCATAGCATAATGAATTTAAAATAATAATAATAATGAGTTTTTGTGTGGCATTAAACTCCTGGTTCTTTATTGACATAGTGCAGTCACAACAAGCCTGGTGCTTGCCTATCTATGTTGGTGTACTTTATTGGCATAACCCACACAAAATAATGAGAAGGGAAGGAGCTGTTAATTTAATATAGAACTACTTTTTGTACATTGTCTATGTGTTACTATATAGTAATATCTCTGTTAGCCGGAACTCTCCAATACCCGGAATTGAAATTGGCTCAAAATTTTTCCGGAAAAATTCTCTCAATTCCGAGTCTGTGAATGAGTTTCCGAGGTTGAAAATCAGGCGTACTTTCTGATAAAATTCCGAGAAGGTTCCAAGAAAATCTCTCCAATCACTTCTCCCACAACTAGACTACTTTTAGCAATACGTACAGTATTACTTTGATACAACATGATAAAATGGACAAACAATGAAAATGAAACAAGCAAAAGTTCAGGAAGCTTCCCTGTGGCCGAGCATGTGGCGTGACAGGCAAATAGTCACACTGGAACCTGATAACCCACACTGGGCATTTAAACAGTGGCGGAAAAAGGCGCGCGTTCTGGAACATCACCCGGGGCCCGCTGGTCGGGCGTTCTGGAACATCACCCGGGGCGTAAGGGTTAAGGCTTTCTTATTGGAAAAGTCTAGTAGAGAATTTATTCAGCATCATTATGATATCAAATTAATCTCTAACAAAATTAGAACAGGAGGTGGTGGCACAACCTTTGTGTGTGGGGAGGAACTGACCATATGGTCAGTTTGCCTTTCCTACCTGCAAGGGTCAAAAGGGTCATTTTCCTCCCTCCCACCCACTGCATCTCACCGCCTCTTCTATGGCTGTCATTCATATACGGTACAGTATTATTGTACGGTGCATTATTTATAATTGCTATGCATTAATTAGTAAAAATATGTTCAATTTTGTTCATTTTTCTACAGATGTTCTTATCACTATAAAGTATCTCATAGGTAAAAAATAACGTCATCAAGAATGCGTCGCCATATATACAATGGTACAAAATAAATTTTTCTAACACTTTTAGAGCAGATGTTGTGAATAAAAGTTTATACACCTTTTGCTAGCAGCCTTGCACCTGAAAAACACCCTCGCTTTCATCTCTATTCAAGACATCTTTAGGTCATGAGACCCACAAGTCCCCCACCCAACAATGGGTGACCTGTGACATTCCATCAGAAGGTCAGTAATATGAGACCACTAATACCCCACCCTACTTACACCTGACATTGCACAAGTCAGGTCAGTTACATGAAACCCACCAATCCCCCACAGCTCCGTGGGAGTGTAAATTACCGGTCTTCACTCTAACACACAGCTTCATTCATTCCCATATCAATATAGATTTTTAGTTTTTTAAATATATTTATTTAACCAAACTTTTAGATAAATTATTCAGGATTATTCTGGTAAAGAAATGGGTAGTAGGCAGCTATCAAACAGGGAGGTACTACTGCCTGGGAAGATATTGTTAGTATATATTGTCTAGTGGTAGATCCTGCTGCAATATGGCATCACAAAAATTGTGACCAAGTCCAGTTTACTGATCTGACATTCTGCCTCTTTTACACACAATTGCATGGTCTCAATTGTTTCTCTTACTTTGACAACACAACATACATATATCGCTTCTCACTTTTTTGTTTTATTTATTTATTTATTATCATTACAATATTATCATTACATTATTGTTATTGTTATTACTGTATTATTATTGTATTTTTTATTATATTTTTTATTTATTTTTGTTAATTATTATTATTATTATTTATTAATTACAGTATAGTATTATTATTATATTATCACCCCCAGGCCCCGATGTGCGTTTACAAACTTCATTAGTTTAGACTCTTGGAAAACTTTCCCCAGCACCAAGAAATGAAACATTCTGGGGATGTGGGCTAGTGTCTACCTGTGCAAGATGCATAGTTTAGACTCTTGGAAACTTTTCCCAGTAACCAGTAAAAATTCCAGGGATAAGGGATTTTTCTGGCTATGAGAAAGTCGTCTGATTACCTGGAAATCTCTCATCCCCGGAAGTGACCTGCACCAACTGTTCCGGCTAACGGAAATATCACTATTATGTACGATGTTTATTGTTTCTTAAAGCAGTTTTGTAACAATTTATGGGTATTGCTTGGCCTCTGGACCCAAACTAATTACAGGCTGGACCTCACTAATCCAGGAAGCTTGGGACCAGACCGGTTCCAGAGTAGTGAAAATTCTGAACCATCGAAGGCGAGGTTAAAAAAGGCAAAGTAATGCATAAAATGTACTAATACTGGTACCAATACAACTTACATCAGCATAAATCTAGCCCAGGCTTACTGGACCTCTTTATGACAAAGTGTTTACTGTACTGTGACACAGAAATAAGTAGATTAGCAGAAAAGGCAAAGAGAAAATTGTGTATCATAGGCATACTGATACCTGTAACTAACCATCGAAGCTGCCAGACTAACGGGTCCCGGATTAACGAGGTCCAACCTGCATTTCCATTCAAATCAATTACAGCGTAAATTATAATTCACGATATCTTCTAGTACAGTACCTAACTCTGAATTATCGAGACTCCACTGTATAGTGAAAAAGTGGTGTCTTAAGAGAAGCTTTTGGTGCAAGTTAAAGGGATGCAATACGGTACTGTACCCTGCATTTCCTATTGAAATCATAGAATATTTTATACTGTACAGTACAGGATACATAACCATGGATAAAGCAGGGTGAAGGAAAGATAACAGGTAGACAGACAGATGTACAGTATAACATACACAATCCCAACCGGAAAAACTCACCTAATAGGATGATCAGCACAGCTCTTGGGACGCTCCATCACAGAAACCCATTTATCATCATATGAGAAAAGTGTTAAATCAAGATAGGGTGAAGCTGAAAATGACTGAGCCGAGATTGGTAACTGGCCCAGCAGTCGTTTTGTTGCCTCTGTGATGCCACCACCACGAGCATTGATAATACTCTTCTTAAACCTTTTATGGATCAATCTGAATAAAAAGAAGAAAAAAACATTGGCACATATTTCACATTAAAATTCATATATAATCACCAAAAAGATCTGCTTTCTTAAAAGATACTCATTACAAAATGGCTAAATGGATGCTTTAAAAGAACAAAAATTTCACTGTTGATCAATTTTATTCTTTACACTGTTCAGTAATCCTATCTAGAGAAGGCACTAAATAGTGTATAGATATGTACATACCAAGATATGTGAACACGCCTGACACCAGGACTCTTGTTACCATTCATTGTACCATTTATTCACATGTCTGTATTACTACATATTATTATAGCATGTCTGATGTCTATGCTTATGTCTAATGCCTATGTTCATTTACTATGTCCCGATGTACTATGTCTGTACCGCGCTAGTCGAGTAATTAGAAGACCTCATTTATTGTCCTAGGAATGTCTAGCAACTCCCCTTGCCTAGCTAGCTAATTTCCCTCAGATCGGCCTCGGCCTACCTACGGTCCGGGGTCCCTAGTAATCGCTCCTGTATCGGTTGGCTATCACGCCCAGTCTTGTACACTTATTGAATATATCTACTGCTCGTGCCCTGGAGTTTCAAGAACCTTGTCTAGGATTACATCCACCACACCACATGGCGCAGTTTGAGTAGCTCCAACACGACAGTTTACAAGCCTCAAGAGCCGGCCCCGTCTGTTTCCCGGCCTCGTGTTTCCCGCCCAGAAGATATACTCCACAGTGCCCCTGGATTTAAAGTGCTTTGTGACCTTGTGAAGTGCCCTAAGTGAAGTGCAGTGCCTTTCATGTCTCTTTGCTATGTTTCTCGGCAGGTCATTCTTTTCAATGAAGAATTGAGGCGCCTAGAATGGGAGTGGCGTAAGCACCAAAATCATGATTTACAGATATGACCACAGGCGCGTTCACTGGCCTTTGTTCTATATGATCAAGCCTGACTGAGTGTCGCTTATGCCGCCACAAGGTCGAGAATTCCATTGGAAGAGCATGTAACTTATATTCCCAGTTTCGTGAAAATTTGGTGATATTTATTGATTTATTTTTATTTTTAGGGGGGGGGGGGGCATTTGGGGATGTGGCATATGGGGCTCAGCTTTCCACAGGCAGCATCCCTTATACGGTCCAACTTTTGTGGAAAGTTTCATTGAAATCCATGCAGTAGTTTCCATGGTACATAAACTTTAAATGCAATTTACTCAAAACAGGCATTTTGGAGATATGCCATTCCCATTCTAGGCACCTCAATTTTCCCTTAATTCAAATGTAGTTTTTATAAATCTATAATACACAGTACCAGTCAATCATCTGAATTTCAATGACCCACAGCAGTTAAAGTGGGGTCATTATTTCTTCCTCAAGCATGCTTTTAGGTAGAAAACTATTCGTCTACGTTTTACATGACTAGTTCTATCAACATATGGGTAAAGTTTGCTGTCAAGATTTAAGTATATCTGCTCACTAAACATAAAAAACTCAAGAAACTCTAGACTTTCAATACTTCTTGGTAAGGAAGGTCCCTGGACGTCTATAACATTTCCGGGATCATCACTTTGTACTTATATTTTATTTTCTATTCCCACTTCTACTATTCTACTATATCTGATAATGGATCAGTCCTCAATTGATAATATTCTCAGGCAGCTCAAAGGCTGACTATTCACCCCATATCCTAGGACTGAACCCTGACTGGAGTGGAGGTTTGCATCTCATACAGTACACTAAACCTTGCACACTCACCACTATGAGATGCTATTATCAGACATCTGACACAGCAAATTCATTAACACATTATTGCATGGCTTTATGAAGAGTGGTCAGAACACAGATTTTTTTTTAGTCAGGCATTTGGAATCACAATTGCCTGAAAAATTCTTGATCATGTTGTCTAAACCTTCCATGTTTTTCATATCTATTTTAATGTCTTACAGCTGAAGAAGCTAAGCAATTACTTAATGGACATTATAGCCAAACAAAGATACAAGATTATTGTTACAAAATGTTCATCTTCTGGTGTCTGGTTATCAGCACTTATATAATACAGAGGAGTCAGTCACCAGAAGGTATGCTTCTGTACATGTGCTTCTAAAATGTGAATACTGTACTGTATAAATACTGTATAAAGTGTTCTATCTACTTAACTCCACCATTTAAATCTTTAACAGTGCAAACTAGAATTCTAAATCAACAACTAAAATTCTTAAATTTTTAATAAAAGTATGAAGGTTATGGGTAAAATCTAACCTTGCCCAATTGTTGTTTGATGGTGAGCAAGTAAACTGGGACTCACAACTCAAACGTGCATTGCGAAAGAAGTCTGCCATCTTCTCAAAAAGTTCCAAGAGTTCTGAAGAAGTGTTTTCATATACTGCAAGAACTTCAGTTGTGATCATGTTGTACACCACAAAAAAAGATGGTTGTCCATTTGGTTCAGCAGATCGGAGAGTCACCACTTCCTCAGAGGCATACTAAGTGGGATGAAAGTGATGCATAGAGAATACTGTAGTCACTGGGTCTTATGTATACTGAAGTTGTTATTTTAGAGTTATAACTGAGAAATATATACAGTATGTCCAATTGGTCAAATATTTAATCACACTGCTTGAAAATCGCTCCAATGATACACGTGCAGAAATCTACAAAATTTAATAACTTGGTGATGGAGAATTTTTGTACTGTCATGATGACAAACTTGGGAAGGATTGATGTGCAGTTGTATGGTCAGGCAGGTATAAATCTATATCCCCTCCCCTCCCCTTCCCCAGACATGCACTGGGAGCTTAAAAATAAACTTGTCAAGACCAACATATTTATTCTCCCATATCAGTCTTCTCATTATTGTATCCTTTACTCCCTTGCCAGCTAAGAAGAGACTTGGAAATCCAACATATAATGTTTAATTCCCATTGTAAAATTGGCTTGTCTAAAGGAAACAAATCCAGCTGTAAATCTTGTTTCAATTTTGCCTGATAGAAACTGTATCACCATAATGCCATCAGGTTATTCACAGCTAACCTACACACATAGTTGCAAAGTCATTACAAGCCCCAAACAAAGAGTTTTAATGTGGTGTGGGTTGAGCCGTGAAGGGTACGGTGTGGGTGTGGGGAGGCACCACACGGTCTCATACCGAGAGGTCTCATGAGGTGAGGTGATGTCTAAGTCAGGTCAGGTGGCAGTGGCCAAGACAGTGGACTTTCCCTTTGATCTTTTGGTGTCCATAAGCACTTTGATCACCCACCTCACCTAGCCTACCCTCCTATCCCTCCCTCCCCCATTGAATCCTCTTTCTTCTGCCCCACCTTTCCTTCAGGGGCTTGGTCGTCCCATTAGACATCAGTTGCTCTTTGCATATACCCAGGGACGTTTAGATTCTAAATACTAAAAAATATGGAAATCAACACTGAAATCACCTGAATTGAAACAATAATTTTTATGCAAAAAAAGGAAAATCTGACATCCACATTTGGCAGCCATCTTGGAAAATGGCCACCATCTTGGAATTTTTAATGTCCAATCAGATAGATTTGATAAGTAACCCATATTGAATCTTCATGCCAATTTTCATGCTTGTATTACCATTTGCAAGATTCCCTCAAAAATTTATATTTAGCCGCTCCGCTAATTCAAGGGTTTACCATTCGTGGTTTCGAATTCGCGGTAAACAAAAGGTGACTAGCTCATAAGCCTCTGTGGGAGCACTGCGAGTCAACCTCACATGCCCATAGCATCTCTTCTCCCTTGTTTGTGCTCACACATTGTTTGCGCCACAGCATCTTTCGTGTCATGCTCAAAACTTTTAAGTGTTTTTTGTGTGGAATGGCCCTGAAAAACTGTCAAGTGTCAGTAATGCTAGTGCAGTGAAACAACAGGCAAATTGTTCAATTTCTGTATTAGATAACTTAAAGGGAGGAATGAGCTACGCCACAGTTGGCAGTTTGTTTGGTGTGAACGAATCCACGATGTGGCACATTAAGAAGAAAGAACAAGTGATTCGTGACTGTTGCAGTGACTGCTCCTACAAGTTCGTGATAAGAACAGAGTTAACAGAAAAGCATTCAACATTTGGATTGTGGGCCAGCACTGCAAAAATGTGCTGATCGACAACAACGTGATTTTTGAGAAGGACAAGAGTCTCTATGCCCATTTTCACGAATCAACAGGTGGTGAATGGGCTAGTGTGGCTGCTGAACAAACTTTTAGTGCCAATAAAGGTTCAAGAATTTTACAAAAAGATTCTTGCTCCATGATGTGAAGCTGACTGGGGAGGCTGCATCAGCTAACCACATACTAATGCAGGTAGTATGGGTGACTTAAGTTTCTCATACAATAGTACACTATGGTAGTATAAGTTGCTATTTGCTGATTTGCCTATTTGTGCCACTCCTGCAAATAACAATGATTTACTGTTGTTGTATATACTGTATAGTACTGTGTGTGGGTTCCTGGAGTAGATATATAAAATTTCTGAAAGCATCTTGGTCCCAGCATTTCAGATTTCTGATACTCAAGTGTACCATACAAGAAGAGTATCTTGATGGTTGAGAATGATGTGTGAAATTTTTATTGTATTAATCCATGCACGTACAAACAAGAAAAAAAGGAAACCCTTCCATTGGTCTGGTATTGGGAGGGTTTGCTATTCATAATTATAAAACCTAATTCTTTATTATGCTGCTTTTAATATCACACTGTGTCAAAATAATATTATTTTTCAAATACATTATGGATCCCTGACTGTTCATCAAGACTCAAGGGATAAAAGATATACTGTATCAGTGCCCGGAAGTTTTAACAGATGGATCACATACACTCCAAAATCTGAGGTTCACAAATTCCTGGATAAAAAAATTCACTTAATATGGTCCATGTATAGATACACCATTTTACACTCATAACATGAATTTTCTATTTATCAGTGTAAGCATCATACCTTTATAAGTAAGTGCACATCATCAAGGAGCTGCATTTTCCACATCCGTAGGCGATGAAGATGATCGAAGTAATGGAAAAATTCCCTCAGTGCACGTGGGCTGCCCTCTTCCTTACTAACAGCTTCAGCACGCCGGTAAAGGAACACTAACAGCCTGTCAAAGAATGAAGGATTGATATTGGAAATACTATTTATAACCACACCACTGAACATGATTGCACAAATTCATTTGTGCCAGTGACTACACTTGTGAGGGTCTAAATGTCCCTATACAGTACATAGATGGATTTGGGGATTGGAATACAGATTTTCCCAGAACCCAGTAGCAAAGCTGAAATACATTCTAAAATATTCAGGTAAAACCTACTGTATTTGCTTATCAATAAAATGCTTACTTTATTGAATAATGCAGGCATGGGCAACCTTTCCTCTGTCATGGGCCTCATTACGATTTAGGTATTTTTATGCAGGCCATCCCACCAAAATTTATATCCTACCTAACCCAAAAGTAATGTTAATATTGTACTGTATTAGCACAGACAGTCTTTTTCCCATTTATGAAACAAATCCATAATAATCATTTTTTAAGTAACATGCTAATATTTCTTGGCATTTAACAGAAGATGAGTGAAGCAGTCTGTGAATACTGTACATTGATTTTTCCTACAATTACAGCCCATTTTTCTGACTTATGACACCCACCAATATAATGTCAATGTTAATCTCGGCACATGAGGAACTACAATGAAATAATCCATCAAGCAGACCGCACCGAACTTGGCCAGTAAACTCACACAAGTTAAAATTTTTAGATTATCGACTATTTATACTTATTTCACTGTTACATTTTTGTAGTTACTTACTCTTAGGTGATGAAACAGTAACAAATTGTGTGAAGATTATTCTTTTCATAAATATTGTTTTACTCACCATAAACTAGTTGCATCTACCTAAACCACGGGCCACATTAAATAGAATTTCTCAATCACTCTGCAGGCTGCAAAAAGATATGGTTCCAGCCGCATAAGGCCCATGGGTTGCCCATGCCTGGAATACAGTACTGCATATTCATGAAAATTTAATTTAGACTTCAGGATCACAGCACCTTCGGTGATTTTTTTTTAGTGAAATTGACTCCAGGAACTTGAGAAGAGGTTCTATATTAATTGGGGGATGTGAAACAATCCAAGATCTTACCAAAAGTACTGTAAACTTTAATGTGAAGATGGAACTCATACTTTCGATCATAAGTTCAGGCAGAATAATCTAAAATTCAAGTTACAGAGATGAGTTACCTTAGGGCTACCACAAGAAAGGGGCAAGAAACCTTGAAATGTAAGGAGTGTTTGCAATGAAAGAGAAGGCAGTGTAGAAATTGTGAAGTGGTAAAATGAGAAAAGAGAAATTTCCCAAAATGACATGGACATGTGAGAAGGATGCAGGACACAATAATAAAGAGGATGTATAGGGACAATGTAGGAGGTGCACTGGGGTGAGGGAGACACTTACATAGGAGAATGAGAAGCAATATAAGGAGATAATGATAATATTCATTCTCAACCTTTGAAAATTAATAAATGTTTTCACTGTTTTAAAGACTTGTTCATTTAATTTTTTTGTTTGGGTTAGAAAAAATTCAGGTTTGGTTTAATTCAGAGTTTGCTAGACTTGCATTCTGGTTTAAAAAAAAATATTGACTTCAATTGTTTGATAAGCAAGAAAAATAGATGGAATATTAATCAAAGACAAGTACAGCAATCTCTCCATTAGCTGGAATCTTTGATCCCAGGACACTTCATTACCTGGATTTTTTTGTGTGTGAGAATTCCAGAATGAAAAATCTCTCCATTCTGGGCATTCAAGCATACCAAGTGGGTAGGGGCTCCTTAGCTATGATTGGTTACTACTGTCATGTAACTGCATGGGGTGCCTATGATTGGCTGATGTATCTCCCAACCTATCTCCTCCAACTCTACCAACATAACCCTCTTAGTTCATTGTTTGCTGTCATAGTACAAGCTTGTTAACTCATTCACTGTTGTTTTTGCATATCATCTGCATTGTGCAGTACTGTACATTAATGTACCAGCATATAATCAGCCAAGAATATCATTAAGGTAGTGTTAAGATGTTAAAAGTAATTACTGTTACATATACTGTACTGTACATTCAGTACGTGTGAAAGTATATTATACGTTACTGTACACAGCAGAGTGGACAGTGTATAGCTAGTGTGTAGAGGGTGTATGTACAGTATATAGTGTGTACAATCCCTCCTTCTTGGAAGAAAAGGAGAGTGACAATTAGTAACACCTGTTAAAGGATATGGTACAGGAAAAAGGCAAGGCATTCTGTATCATCTTATCACCATTTGGTGTGCCTGCATCACAAGCAACAGTATACAGATTACAGGTATTTTGTTTATTTGCATTATACAGTACAGTATTGGACATGTACAGTGGTGTTTGCATAAATAAATACAGCTCTAAGTCTGTCCGCTGCAGTCCGACGCGAAAACATTTATCAGTGGGAGTAAAAATTCCAGGATGCGCAATTTTTTTCTCGAGAATGAGAACATTCGTCTCAATACCCAGAAACCTCTCAAACCCGGAGCCGCTCTGCACCAATTATTCCGGCTAATGGGGATATTACTATAGCATGAGCATAACAGTTCTCGGGGATTTGACAAAAAGTATGGACAGAATTAAAACAAACCTGTGCTTAAGACAATTAATGATTTTCTCTCTAAAATGTTGATAGGTGCGTTGCATCCGATCTGTGCAAACTGTAGCTAGTAGGTAATCATCATCCTCATAACAAACTCTGCCAATAGTGCGGACATCTAGGAAGCATCCATCTGAAGTAATCTGAAGATATGTAAATCTATGATTAACCAGCAATTTTTTTATTGAAATATCAAAACTTATGGTTCAGCAAGCTAATGACCTGTATACAGGAGGATCTCCCTGTTAATTGTTTGTCCCCATCTCTGCCCATCATCCTAGTGTCAACCATAAGTATCCGTTAACCTTTCCCAGACAGTATGGTTGGTAGAAACACTGGTCAAATGTCAAAGGCTCGACCATTGAAGAATATTTTTGTAGATCAGTCTACATAAAGAATATACCTCTCGATTTACACGGATCTAATTTGCATGTTTTTGAAATAACACAAGTATTAAACTAATACCTACTTTCAAATTAACACAAAGTTTTTTAAATACAGTAGCACGGATTTGAAAAGGGTGCCATTGTGCCGGGCAGCGTACTTCAGTACCTCATTGCTTTCCACTTTACCTGAACCTCAGCCTTTGACAATTGGCATCTCAAAAGCTTCCCCATCATCTGCTCGGTCATCTGATTCAGATGACTCCATCCCCCAGTAACTCCCAACCTCTTCTCCACCACCACTAGTTCCCACATGCCATCCCAGCCATCATTCAATGTAAATATTAGAAAAAAGTTGCATTTAAAATCTCTTGTCCTACTACTGTATTATTAGGGTTGCTTATATTATTGTATTATTATTATTATTATTATTATTATTATTATTATTATTATTATTATTATTGTATTATAATTGTTATTATATTATTATTATATATAAAACATATCGAAGGAAATACTGTAGATACCCGGTAAACAAATTACAGTACAGTTTTTAGGGAGCATTTCCCCTCACCCCTGCCATTTTCTTTATTTCTTATGGGATAATTAAGTTCGATTTACACGTCTCTGATTTACACAGCCATTCTCAAGAACGTAACTACCGTGTAAATCGAGAGATGGCCGCATTGTGTTGTCAAAGAAAGAGAAACATTTGAGATGCTGCAACTGTGTGTAAATGAGGTATGTGGCCAAGTGTTCTATTATTTTGTACCAGTATGTACAAATTCTTAGTCTTTACTTGTGTACAAAGAAACGTTATTCCTTTTATGCGTGTGGAAGGTGGGTACACAAAAGGAGCAGTAGAGTTGATGACAGACTGCAGGATGCTGCTGTATGTGCAGGTAACTATGTGCACATAGCAAGGTTGGAAAAACTCAACATGGGATATGCCCCTTGGTAACGTGAAGCCTTTTCAGACTTACAGGAAGGGCAGAGCAAGCTTCACATACAATATGCCCCTTTTTGGGGGGTGCTTAAGTTCTAATACTGTACCAGCTGGAGCAAAATGGTTGAGAAACAGCTGATACATTACTGCACCATAGTATCATAAATATTTACTCTGTAATTACTGTTAAAATTTACCCCACCTTTAATGTATCTCTCTTTGTGTATTCCTTATAGTACTTATGTTTAATTTTGCAACAAATGTAGAAATGTTGCCAACTATCCTACTTAACTGCCTTGGGGACAAAACAAGCAACTTGTGAGATACCAAGCTTGCTGCTGCCTAGGAAGTGTCACTTGTGAGGCTCCATAGGCCACATATACTCTATATAAACTTTACCTGGAATATATGTATGGTTTGATGTTGCACAGAAAGAACTGCAAGAGTTTGTCTATACAAATAAAGTCCTTGGTTATGTGACAGGAATATCTTGTCATGTAAAAATGTCCTGGAGTCACAGAGTCGACCCATTTCAATATCAACTATGTGAAGAGTGTAGTCTTCTAAAGGAGAGCGAGGGTTTGGGGTCACAGATTCATTATTTCTATACATATCGAAATAATCAATACTGTTGCCACCATCTGCAGACGCTGATCCAACAATCACATATCTGAAATATTATCACAATGAACTTTAAACTCATACACAAAATTATATCAAATCCTAAAATATTTTACCAACAAAGGTAACCAGTGAATTCATTAAGCAGCTTTTTAATTATTCAAAATGAGCTTGAAATGCTGTAATTCAATAGAGGTCACTGTCCAATATACTATACTCTACAGGTACTATTGTTACAGGTAATAATATGAAAAAGAAATTTTGCAAAGAAAGAAACAAATTATAAAATTATTCAGATATAATATTAAATTTATCATCTGCTCTTAAAAAATTAAATCTCAAAAACTTTTCACCTTATAAACCTTTAAAATAATTTCAACATACTTGCCATCATCCGTAAATAAACTGCATTCACGGTTCAGTTGCTCACCATTTGTTGCTACAGTTACAGTGTGTTTAAGCTTGAAAAAATGGTCAAATATGTTCCTACGAATCTCATAGGTTTTGGGATCATTTTCTTTAAGGACACTTGTACTCTGAAAATAAAAGTATGCCTCATTAAAATATTTCTATGTTCAAACTGCAATGTAATGCATAAATTGCACACACAGTAAATCCAGTGAAATATGGCAGGGAGCGAGGAGAGTTATAAGAGCAGACAACACTTTAACTAGTGGTCACTCTCTTGCTCCCGTTGCCAGGCATACAATCGAAATAAGTATGGAAGAAATACATATCTTGTAGTTTAATTTGAAAACAGTGAGCTCTTTTCGTGTAAGTGTGATTTAGCATGGCCTGGGATTATGAGGGTAGCAGAAAGCCAATTTATGATATCAAGAAAGAAATGTGTCAGCCTTGATGTGTATAGCAGCACCACATAGGGTTACAAGATGCAATATAATTTATATCGATATAAAACATAGGCACAAAAATATCGAAAAAGAAGAAAAAACAAAAAATTTACCATTTGAGTATCAGTATTTTGCTATTTTCTAAAAACTGTTGGTCATATCAGAAACCTGATTACTGCATTGGAAAGTTCATAAAATTCTGCTTCTAGTAGTGTACACAGTAGTACTTAAACAGTTGGCTCAGACAATTTTGAGCTAGTAGGTTTTGAACGTATTGGTGTGTATTTTTTTCTCATGTTTATTAGAAGTGATGAAAAATAGTTATATACTTGTACAGTATTATTCTTTTTTTTTTACTTATGTTGCAGAGCAATCAGTTACGAAGCCAAAGATACCTGTACAGTATATGGTTTATGTCATTAATAAAAAATTTTGGGGGGAAATTGATAAAGCAAAAAAAAATATTCACCGTGCACTGTCTCGCCTGACCTGGGGGCCTCAGAGATGTGATCTTGGAACTGGAAAACTTAAAACTTATCTCGTGCACGAGAGGGTTAAGTTGGTTCTAAATCCTTGCAGTAGCATTATTTCCAACTTTGATAAAGTATTTATATGGGTTACTTGTTATAAATTTAGTTAGAGTTCCTATCATGCACACTCAAAGAAAAAAAGAATAGTACTTATGATTCCTTTTTCCCATTGCAATTCATTAAAAACAAAAAAACAAAAACAAAAATTCATGCACACCAAAGATGACTTAAGCCTACAGACATAATGAAATTGTGTCCCAGCAAAAACTCTCCTGCCATCAGTACCACTCATAATGTCAAAGCTGAAGGTCATGTGCTCACTCAATCACTATGGAGGTTACACAGTCATTGGTTAAGAGTGAAGCAGCAGATTTTGACAGTGATTTGAGAGACAATTGATGAACAGTTAAGAACAAGACATACTCATTAGCACCATCTTCAAACCGCTATCATGACTCATCCCAGGGGAGGTCCCCCAGTCTGGAACAACTACTGTACTTAACATTATACTTAAGTAATTGTGACTTTTACTTTATTTGTTTTATGTGTATTTCTGTTTTCCTTGATATTTTGATGGTTCACAAGGCTAATAAGTATGGACTTACTTGTGATAAGTTTAATGCAAACACTTGAACCACATATCCTCTTTCTTTTCTGAAACCACACTGGTTTCCT
The DNA here is from genome assembly GCF_018991925.1 of Homarus americanus. Classification (NCBI taxonomy): domain Eukaryota; kingdom Metazoa; phylum Arthropoda; class Malacostraca; order Decapoda; family Nephropidae; genus Homarus; species Homarus americanus. The sequence goes on along the minus strand of NW_024751660.1, from coordinate 5,583,455 downwards.
GCTTATGCCACTGTTCTCTCAATAATGACTTCCATACACCTTTCCTGGTAAACTTGATAAAATTATTACCCTAGTACAGTATAACAAATTTGAACTAGATATGTTAATCACCACACTTCATTTATTACCTCACACCAGTGCAGCATGTCTGCAGCAGCAGAAGGTCCCATGTAGCGAAAAATTTCTATACTGGTTTGGTCCGCTGAAAAAGCAATTAGGAATCTGGAAACAAAATTAAACATGTGTAAAACATAAAAACAAGATTAACATGATGATAAAATATAAATAAAATAGTAAAGAATGGTCTCTTAAATGAGGCTTTCAAGGTCTGTGGCTGGACAAAGGCCCAGCCAGGCATATAGTAACACGATGAAGTGTACAACATGACAAAGGAGAAAGGATGATTTTACAGTATTTCCTCGATTTAACAAACTAATTCGAGCCAACCCTGTTCATTAAATCAAAATTTCCGCTAAATCGAGCTCTTGGTCAACTAAGTATACACTGAGCGCCTTAGCTTTCGTCTTTATTCAAGGCATCTCCAGAGGCAAATGAATTTTCAGGGACGGAATGTCAGGTCACCCTTTCTTGAGTGGGGGATTAGTGGGTCTCATGACCTGAAGATGTCCTGAATAAATACAAAAGCCAAAGTATTTTTAGGGAGATTGTGATAAGTATAGGTGTAAGGATGTGGCTAAACATGGTGCAATCTTTCATAATGCCAGGAACCCTTGTCCCCAGGCCCTGAGCAGAAAGGTTTGGAGTGATTTTCTCGCCATTTTCTCAGATTTCCTGTACAGTAATTGCTTTATATCATTATTTATCATTTTTATACATTTAGTACATTCACCATAGGCTGAAGTAGGTTTTACTGTATCATGTGTCTCAGGTGTCTCCATAGGTGTGAGCATATTAACGGAAATAATCTTGATTTAGCAAACTATTTCACTAAATCGAATGAAAAATAATAAAAAAAAGCCTTCCGCAAAATCGAGAGTTCGTTATAACAAATTCCATTAAATCGGGAGTACTGTATACTGTATAAGAAAGTAAGGAGTACTTGGAGGCCAAGCACTGGGACAGAAGAGAAGTTTATATGGCTATGAAGCGTGAAAAGGATGCAATTGCAGGTAAGGTGAATAGTGCGGATGGCTAGAGGTGAAGTACAGTGAGTTCTGCTATAACGCGTGTTTTGACAACGCGAATTGGCTCTAACGCGATTTATGAATAGAGGAACGATATTTGTATAACGCGAACACTTGTTTGCTGTAACGCGATTTTTGCTTACTATTTCTCCAATTATGTGGTATTAACTGTGAATATGGTAAAGAAGAATATCACCAAGAAGCATTCTGGTGATCGCATTCCCGGTGATGATCGTAAGAGAAAGGCTATAACCCTTGAAGAGAAGCTCGATGTTATTTACCTCAAAATCACCCTTCTCCCCCATCAAGTTATATTCATATTTTTTCAAGGTAAAGTGTTACATTTACTGTATGATTTCATTATTAGATATGAATGTAACATTTATTTAGACTGTGCTATCCTTTGTGTTAGGCTAACTACTAAATTTTTTCCGATTTCGAGTCGTAATCTGCACCTAACCCTATTTTCTCCATAAGCCCTGTATTTCTATTACGCGAATTTCTATAACACGATGTTTTACAAGAACACAACTATCGCGTTATGGCAGAACTGACTGTATACAGAATGGCAAGGATAGAAACAAAGATGTAGTTTGTGAGCAGTGCATGAGAAATGACTTAGAAAATACAGTACAGCATACAATACAGTATTATCTCTCTACAATATATCAAATGAATTCGCTATACAGTATACCAAATCCACTGCCAAACCTCTCCTCAAATATCTAAAATATAATACCCCGTACCGTAATACAATGCTCTAATCATTAGAGTTTAATGTGACCTAAAAATAAATAAAATAAAATACAGCAGACCCTTGCTATTTGTGGTTTTACGGTTCATGGTTTGGGCTATTTGTGGTTCATTCCCTCCAACCCAGGTAAATAAACTACTCCTATTGTAAATTTAAAGTTTAAACCCGTTCGTATCGACCTCTATTATCACCACCTAAATCATAATTTCAGTGATGCAGTGATGGATTAGCTTCAGCCAGAGCAGATCCATACTATACCCATTGCTTCCCAGCTCCCTTCCTCTCCACCCTCTCACCGATACGCTGCCTCTCTCACTATCATTCATGATACAATACATTCTTTATTTGTTATTCATTAATTAGTATAGATACGTTACTGTAATAATCTGCGGTTATTAATACCTGTACCCTTCACATACAATAATGTATATATCTTATAGGTAAAAAATAACATCATCAGGAATGGACCTCCATGTTTGCAATGGTATACTGACCCCGTAGAGCGCTGTTTTGAATAGCGCTCCATTTTCCAGGAACGTATCCTGAGTGCTAATCGGGTTATTACTGTGAACCAAAAAACTCTATACCAAACTGGCTGCTCATCAATAACTGAATTTCAGTATGGAGAGGTAATACTGTTGATAATGAGAAATTTAAAGGTGATCCAAGAAAATACAATTGTATGATCATCTGCTGTATGAGGAATTCAGTTGTGATAGGGACAGCCTAGAAATGGCAGAGCCAGTAATGGAACCATACACTTGGACTGAAAGAGAATGGAAGAAGAAAGCAATTAACAAAATTATTAATGGAGAGATAGCTGGTATAGTTCTGGAATAGTTGCACAAATATTGAAAGGATCAGATTATGTTGGTGTGACAAAGGTAACTGAATTAACTCATGCATTTACTGTAACCTTATATGTTGGTGTATAAAATTCACCATATTTTTAGAAAGAAATATTTAGAAGAAATAATTGGTAAATATACAGTACTGTACAGTACTTTAACAAGCACTACTATTATTATGGAAATAATCATAAATGAAGTAGCAATGAAAACATTTTTCTATGAATATCAGTAATGTACTATGGTAATTACCATAAATATTTACAGTGATGTTCCTATTAAGAAACAAAACATCAATGTTCCATAATATGAATATTTCTATAGGTACAGTATGCAGTAAGTATTTTCTCCTGCCAGTAGAGAAAACCATGCAGCAAATAGGTTTATTAAATGATCAGTAATAAATATTTACACTTAACATTATGTTTCATAAATACATATGGAATAGTGAACCTGACCTCTTATCCAATATCTTCCCAGGCGGTACTACCTCCCTGTGCATACCGTACTTACAAAACAATGTTTAAAATCCCACTGCAGCATAACCCAAGTTCTTAAATACATCTAAAATCACTTAATTTAAGAGAAAAGAAGAAATAGAATGACAAAATACAGTAAATGAAAGTAAGTCATAAGGTAAATAAAATACTGTAAATTTCAAGTTTAACCCTGTTCGTATGTCGGGGACCTCCTGTACTGTTGCTGTTAATAGACTGAAAATGTAATTTCAACCCCTAGGTGTCGGTCCATGTCATATGATGTGTGTCTGTAGAGCTTCAGGTCACATCATATGATGTTTTGATCTTTCGCGGGCCTACAGTATTTGAAGAAAAAGGGAGGGTCTGGCAAGATTATGTTGCCAAGTAGGTACCTATTTATATTTCACTCACTCACACTTGAGAGTCTCCCAGTTTCTTTCCAGTAGCTTCTCACTTTTGTGATGTTGGAATTTTGTCCTTGAATTTGACTCACATCACTATGTGTGTGTCTGCCCCAACCCTAAGTCTTGTATCGTGATCAAGTACTGGTGTAGTAATAATGATTCTTAATAGCGTAAATAGTAATAATATAGTAAAACATGTGTCCTGTACCTCATACTGCCTACAAATAGTGTTGTTTGCCTCGTTACTACTGTGTCTCACACACACATTTCACTTCACAAATATTCTCGACTCTTTCTAACCCCCATGTTGTCAACCCGTGGTAAGGACATTTATTTATTTCCTGTTTATATCCTGCATGACCAGTTTGTAAGACTAGAATTGTTTTTTATTTGTTTTTTAATGTTTCCGAATATACCTGCATGGGGGGGGGGGGGGTGCTGACCACAGCCCAAAGCCCAGGGATTAAATACAGAAAAGTATGTCAAATGAAAATCTACTTTACTAAATAATCTATTCTGCAAAAAGATCTGAGCATTCTAAATACAAGCAGTCCCAGATTTACCAAGATTCATTTTAAAAAAATCTCCAGGATTTGATTTACGAACGAAAAATCCAGTTGTATATTTTTTCACCATCTTTTGATAATTTTTCTTAATTAATAATGAGAATATGCTATAATAAATCAGTTTTTTACCACCAATACAGGTACACAGGTAAACCTCAATTTACAATACAACTATCTATGATAATTAATTCATGTTAACAATGCTGATATAATAAGTCCACTTCCCTGTTTGCAATGTAGTACTGTACAATATTCATTAACATACAAGATGTTGTGAAAAGGGGGTAATGAAACCCCTCCTATTAACAGAGTCCTCCCAATAACAGAAAATGCTTGCACAAATTAGCCCATTATTGGAAAGGTTTACCTATAAGTGTTAAAAAAAAAATCCTACTAATAACTTAAAAGTGTTACAATATGAAAAAGTATACTATAGTGGAAATTAACATTACAAAAAATTGTGGTGGCAAATAGTAGGAGGGAGATATCTCCAAAGGTCAGTGTGCCTCAAGGCTTTCAGTTTTATTTGAGAATATCTGTACCTAATGAGCAGATGCCTTAGGCCTCTGGATGGTACGTGTCAAAAAATTATGTGAATCGTTTTGAAAATTTCAGCATCAAATCAAATAATCAAAATGAGTTGGCTCAAGATCCCCAGAGAATCTCATTTGAGTTGGCCCAAGCTGTAAGGGTGAATGATACAATCTATATGAATAATCCCAATACAGTAGTGTCATAACTACAAGAACTCTGGAGCCAAAATTTATGGACTATATAATAAAATATCAGTAAAATGAGCTGTCATGGAGTTCCTAAAGTCTTACTTTCCATCAGGACTGAACTTCCTCAGGAAACATGGAGGCTTCTGAACATTTGTAACAGTGAAGTTTGGCGTGACATTTTGATAGAAACAGCGGTCGGTGTGCAGCTGACTGTGCGACTGTTTGTGTATTTCCCGATGGAATAGTCGGACAACAAGATTTTGAGGAGGGATGCGTTGCACTGCAATACCAGGTTCGGTCTCATTAGTCTCCTTTCCTCTGTAAAGAATCATCAGTTTTTAATCCAATACAAATTTGAAGAACTGAAGTATGAAATCCCATGTTAGGAACACGAAAAATTTTATCAGTGATATACATACTGTGCCAATACATAACTCCCTGGCAGGAACTACAGTACTGTACCTCCAGTGATATCTCTACCATACACACTCACTGATATACTCAACAGACTTATTCCTCAATAACTTTTGCATTAATCTATTCACCCTTTTCTTTATACATTAGAACTACATATGCTCTCTGCTATTCCTTTGGTTTGTACCACAAACCAGGACAGTTATGAAGGGTTTTTGTTAATAACTCCAGTTACAACAACACCAGTGATGTTTTTTTAATGATTAATGGATAGGGCATTGTATCCCCATTACATGCTAAGGATATAAAAAATTTAACACAAACTCTCCATGAATAAAGAAAGACGAAGTGAGAAAATTGGCAAAATCAGGATAGGGGTGACTTTGGACAGCCATTGATTTACTGTATACTGTACAGTAAATGAGTACCCACCACTCAGCAAGTTTTCCTGGACATACACTTTTCATCTTTTTAAAAAATAATTTTTTTTTAATTTTTATTTAATTTTATTTTTTGCTGAATACAATAGATCAGTCGGTATATTTCTTAATGACTTTCAATAAAATACAAAATGAAATATTAATACTGTACACAGAACAGTATGTATTACGAAGTTATAAATACAAAATAAACTTGTACAAGAAATTACTTACTTTATAGATTTTTTTGCCTCTTCAAAAATGTCTTTAGAAGTCTTTGGAGAAGAATTTCTTTCTTTTTCCTGTTTACTGTAACTGCGAGGCATCTTGAAATACTCATTTTTCACTTTTGACATATTAGTGAAAACTGAAATCTGAAGAAAACAAAACATAAACATTAGCATTAATGCAGTAGCCGAAGTCACCCGAAGAAAAGAAGAAAAAAGTTAAAGATACATTACTGTACACTTCAGTGACACTTTGTAGCAACTAATATTGTAGAACAAATTTAATAGTTTTTGGAAATACTATACAGTTAGGTAATTTTCCTTGCACTGCAAGCTCGTGCAATTAGTTTTTTCGTGGCACCCACAGATTTTTCTGACCAGAAGATTTTGAGGTACAGTATTGTTAAGACCCTCCTCCTTTCACCGCTTACCCAGCTTCCACCACTGGTTACCTGTGGCTAGGGTCGTATGTACAGAAGCAGTATACAGTGAGTTCTGCTATAATGCGTGTTTTGATAACGCGAATTTGCTCTAACGCGATTTATGAATTAGGAACGATATTTGTATAACGCGAACGCTTGTTTGCTATAACGCGATTTTTGCTTACTATTTCTCCAATTTTGTGGTACAGTATTAACTGTGAATATAGTAAAGAAGAATATCAACAAGAAGCGTTCTGGTGATAGAATTCCCGGTGATGATCGTAAAAGAAAGGATATAACACTTGAAGAGAAGCTCGATTTTATCAACCTCAAAATCACCCTTCTCCCCCATCAAGTAAAGTGTTACATTTACTGTATGATTTCATTATTAGATATGAATGTAACATTTATTTAAACTGTGCTATCCTTTGTGTTAGGCTAACTACTAAATTTGTTCGATTTTGAGTAATCTGCACCTAACCCTATTTTCTCCATAAGCCCTGTTATTTCTATTACGCGATTTTCTATAACACGATATTTTACAAGAACACAATTATCGCGTTATAGCAGAACTACCTGTATATCTATCACAAGTGTTGTCGAATTACCACCGGCTGTCTCGCCAGTCTCCGTTAATTTCCCGACGATTGGTATCAGTGTAGGGACAAGCAACAGGCAGATAGATTTACACCAGGTCACAGAAACACACTTGTGCACTGTAGTCTTCTTTAATAGTCACTAGTTCTTCACAACACTGTTCACAGAGTAATGTCTTCACAGCTTGACTCCACACTTTGAATATATAGTCAGCACACTACCAGTGTACAATTCCTTAGTCTTCTCACGTTATATTGCTCACAACAATTCCACAATACATGCACAACAAATGTCTTCAGTTGTTCTGCTAGGCTTATTCTTTACACTATGAACAGAAACGATCGACTAACTCAAGGCAGCTCGCAGCCGCATATATATATGGCTCGTCAGATGCCAAGAGCATTCTAGTGATGCCCAGATGCTGGAGGTCGGCTCAAGACCCGCCTGGAGAATTCTAGAATGATCTAAGCTTACAATAAGAAGTAAATCATAAAATATATGATGCAAAACATTCTAGAATATTCTTACATAATTAATACATCAATATATACACAAAACTTAACTAAATTTGCCAGAATAACTGCTGCATGGGACAGAAAACAATCAAAGCACCTAGTTTACAAAATTATAAAACAAAATTATGCCTCGGCATAAAAGTATCATCAAAACATTGTTTTTTGGCCCATAGAATGTTATTTTTTTTACTTTGCCAATAACAATCATAGTACTGCATATCAGTAGTCATATCATATACTACAGTACTCACTATTCATCTTTCCCACTGGTGTTTTTTTTCATATCCATGCCATTTCAAGACAGTTAATTTCATTGGTACCAGATATATAAGTAAGTTCCTTCTGCTTATTATGCTGGGGTCCAGGAGGTGGCTAGGAAGTTAGGTTAGGTTAGGTCCTCACAAACCCAGAAAACTGTGAGGGCAAACTTTTTCGGAGTGAGAATTGTGAACTCTTGGAACAGTGTGCATGAGTGTTGTGACGGCACTGAGTGTGAGCTGTTTCATGATCAGACTTGACCAACACTGGAGCAGGTTCAGGTACTTATCAAAAGAGATGTGACTGACCCTCCAAGCGACTAATGAGCCGATCAGTGGCGAAGAGGATAAAAGTAAAAGTAAAAAGTATAGGTAGGTTTTCGGGTTAAGCCTGTTTCTGTTAGGTTCTGTGCATTCTCGTTTTCATTTCTGTGTTCAGTATCATGCAAATAATATCTCCAAAAATTTTGGTTCAATTTCTAAGTTATTTCTGGTGCTAACTATTTCCTCCACCTGTACCAAAAATGATTGTATTGTACCACTTGGATATATTCTGGATTCGGTAAATTGTGACCACATACCTACTGGATTTGTATATTATACAGTAAAACAAACATTTCTGTGACACTCCAGCAGAAGGTAAAATTGCAGTTTCACTACCAATTGGTTTTGGCCAGAAATAGAGGTTTTCCCCGTGATATTTGGTGTGATTCACTCGAATTTGACCTTCATTTCCGTCAGAAATTAGTCATTTTTCAGTTATCATCCCCCTCCAACAATCTTGGGGGACCAGTGGGAATTTGGGGTTTCCTGGTGGGGAAGATCAAAAACGGAAGTTAATAGGAAGCTAGTCAAGTCTAACCTAACCTAACTCAACCGTTAAATTGCAGCTTCACTACCAATTGGTTATTTAACAGAAATCTAGATTTTTCCGTGGTATTTGGTGATTCATTTGAATTTAACCTTAATTACCGTAGGAAACGAGTCTTTCTGGGTTATTACCCCTTCCCTTCCCTCCCCTCCAACAATCATGGGAGTAAACCTGCAATAATACCCACTCTATACAATATCCCAATGCTAGCTTCAGCTTCATTAATACTTTACAGTACATCTTGCTATATTAAGACAGCAACAGACAGAGAAGACTTTCACCCATCTCCATACCTTATACGTTATTTACTACAAAAGTGCACCTTACCCTTTTCTCTTTATTATATATGTAGTTCCTTCGTCTTAATGTTCTTTTATTATACACGTAGTAGGAAAGAGACACTGTACTTCCGTCAAGATAATGTTTAAGTTTTCGAATGTTTAGTAGAGGTGGGGGCGTCCATCACCCATCATCACCTGTGAATCCGGAGTTTGGTTTACTCTTTACTCTTATCCTCCTCACCGCTAATTGGCTCGTTAGCCGCTTGTGCTGTGTTCTTCACTGCTGGCATGAACTGGCTCCTGAATATATCTGAACCCGGGCACAGATCACTGACCCATATCAAGGCCTGGGGTGTGAGAATAATAATAATAATAATAATAATAATGATGATGATGATGATGATAATAACAATAATAACAACAACAACATTAACAACAACAATAGCAATAACAATAATATGAACAATAACAATAATAATAATAATAATAATAATAATAATAAATAATAAATAAAATAAATAAATAAATAAATGAAGAGTGACAAACGATATACAGTATGTATATTGTGTTCTCAATAGTAAGAGAAACAACTGAGACCCTGCAGTTATGAGTAAATGAGGCAGAAAGTCAGTTCAGCAACCTGGTACTAATATTGCTATGCCATATGGCAGCAGAGTCTACCATTAGACAACACATTATGCTTCCAATATCTTTCCATACAGTATTACCTCCCTGTTTGATAGCTGCCTACTACAGGTACCTTGTAGTATATGGCAAACTGTCAGCTTATTTCCACTAGGGTCCTTTGTTGGATGGGTTTTTTTCCATGGATGTATTCAGTAAAATCAAAAGAGAAGTTAACATTGGTCAATTGACAGTCTCTAGCATACCTCAGGAACCAGACAGGGAATTACCTCACTCTTGTAGATCATGATGAGTAACAGACCAACCAGATATCAAAAGACCTACTAGTTTCATTGCCTGATTCACCTTCTTCTCACAATGACCCAAGAATTTAAGTTCATTTTCAACACTTTTAGATTCCTTTTCACATTCGATTACCAATTAGTTCTTCATCCATTAGGACTTAACCTCTATTGTGACAGAACATGCTGGATCTTGACCATTGATATCTTTACACATACCAGCGGTTCATAGTACACTAAATAACTTGGCATCACTGCAAACATTTGTGCCAGAAATTATCTGGGTCTGACATATCATTAAGCAGACCAAGCAATGGGCCAAATAGATTTCCCTGTGGTACTCAGCTTCTCTTTTGGGTACACATGGAAGTGATTTCATGCATTTATCACTACCTCGTTTTACTTGGTCATGTAAAAGTCTCGATCAACTTTAAGGACACTTTCCCAGATCCGACTCTTCCTTCAAATTTAGATTCTCCAAACCGAGAGGCAGGGAGGAGGGTTTTAGGTTTTAATTGAGACAGTCTTGTTGAGAAGGTTCTTAACAGCAGTAAATATGTTGAGTAAAAAAGGAGAGGGGCAGGAACATGAGACTCTCTCAAACATGTTGCCGGTTTGGAATTGTTGACCCGATATTTAACCAGCAGCAGGATTTTCTTGCGTTGAAGCAGAACCAACTTGAATTTTGGGATCTTTGCAGGCCTGATAAAAGACCTTAAATAGGCTGCCTCATAAATTTCAAGATAAAATTTAAATAAATCATAGTAATAATAATTCTAAATATAACACTTAAACAGTGACATATTTTCCATTTATTTGTCTTTGAAAACTTCTTTTAGCATCATTACAAATCATTATTCAGGGTCTTCTTTGTTCAGCTAGCAGCAGCACTTTTAAACAAACTTCACACCCATTGTCTTTTCTTTAACTTTTGGGCTCTAATACAATGATGAAGAACTTCCTGCTTACAATCTCTGGGGTCTCAACTGTAATCTTGGGATCCATGGTGAACCCTCTTTTTAGCTGCTTTGTTTGTTTTGTTAAAATTGGAATAAATGTAACTCAAACATCCAGTCTTGACAGAAAACCTCTTTGTTTTCTTTTGATCAATTATTTCGCCAAACATGCTTGGAGAAAAGTGCCCAGTATTACACAGCCTTGATGATCATTAATAACAAAACAACTTATAAACCTTTATTAAAAATCACTTACATAAACCATCCATATATCAGCCTAAATGTTTTACTGAAATAAAATTAAAATGATTATTATAGTGTAACAGCATTCACCAATAGACCTGTCATGACAGGACAAATGAACTAAAAGCCGAAGTCAGAGAGGAAAACATGGCCTGAAAATCAAAACCCTTCCATATCTATGGATCAGCTTTAGAACCTCCCTCTTCATCTTCTGAGCTATCATCAAACTTCTCTTACTTTCTGTGGAAAAATAGGTTCTGCTGTATAGGCTTTACCCTTTCTTGCAGGCTTCACTGACCATCCAACTCAGTCTGCTTTGAAAAAATTATCCTGCAACTTCCCAGTGGTAACATTCCTTTCTCATTTAGTTGTGAGAGTCTTAAAACCCCAATGGACTCTTCAAAGTCATGCTCTCATAAAATAATGAAATTTGGTACAAACTGATTCTGAACCTTTGCTTGAAAAGTTTTGAAAACAACCTTCTTCACTTATAAATGGGGTTTCCTACAGCAGTAATGGTTTTCTTTCATCATCATTATAATCTGTTGTTTTTACTATATATATAAATATTTCTTACCATTTGCTTGAAAGAATAAATTTAATTATGGGATCTTGGCGTAACTTAAGTCAACTATCATTAGGAGACATACTGCTGCCTGCTTAAATATTTTTTAAATTAATTACATTTAATAGGAACCCACACTACCTGAGCACAGACATATTTGCTTTCATTCACCCATAAACAAAAATACAGTACAGTACTTGTGAAGAAATAAATCCAGCATATATTTATCATCCTTATCAAATGGGGAAAACAACTGAGATAAACACAAACTACCGACTCACATATATAGGCAGGCTGAACTCCTGCTTATCTGATATGAACCGAAATTCTGGTAAATTTTCGATGAGACTGGAGGCCCGAACAAGATCCGTCCCTTTGTGGGTGAATATGACGCTGTCGTTGCTTATCCGTTATGTTTCACTCATTATGATACTGGATGTTGTCTTCAAGTTCCTCACTAGTTTCATCTCCAATAACCTGTCACCACTTAACACAAAGAGATAAACCACATTTTGTTACTGATTAATTATTTTGTTTTTTCTAATAAAACTTGAAACTATCTTATTTAGACAAAACAATCACATTTCTGAGGTCTGCTTATTCAAAATTTCTGGTTGGCTATTTGGATACAGTATACAAGTTAAAAAATGTACTTCATGTAATATCAATTTATGAAGCTTCGGTTTAAGAAAACCTAAATTACAATAAAAAAAAGTCCCTTAGTTGATTTTCTAAAAAAAAACAAGTTATAAATTTTTTCCCTATTTTTCATAAATTTTCCTAAATGCCGTAATAATGAAAATACTGTAGCTAAAATAAAGTAGCTTTTTTTTTTTTTTACTGCATCAAGTTTTATTTGTATGTCTGCTATACATCCATCAACCTCTCTGTAACACACTCACACACACAGAGTTTGCTGAGTTTCAGTCATTACTTACATGCCAGCTCCATACAGTTTCTATGAATTTATGAAGACCCAACCTCCAACCAACTTGGGATTATCAATTTTCTTAAAACCCCGCCTGCGAAGACAGAGAGCAATCTAATTTTAAAAGCTTCAAGGGCATTACAGTACAGTATTTTTTTATCTTACCCTGCCTAAGGCTTTCTCTAAAGTCTTCCAACCCTTTCAGTTCAGGCCAAGAAAACAGAAGACCATCAGTTGTTTCACCAAATGGGTTGAAATTAAAGCGGGAGTCCACATGGTCCTTAGCTGGGCCGGTACATCAACCACATCTGTGAACAAATAAATATGTTTATGTTAAACATATTCTTATTTTCTTTTCTAAATACATACAGTTAATATCACTAGAAGGTTTTGGACAGGCAACAGCTGGATAATTGACATTATCACTATCTAGTACCTGGCCAGACAGTTAAAATTTAGTTTGTTTATAAATGTGTAACCTCTCCATTAATCCCGGAATCCCCTCTCAGTATTCAGAAGTTTAAGAATATTAGTGTTATGGTGGGGCAAATAGCAGTAAATATTAAATGTTTTATTCCACACAATGGTGTTTCCAGAAGCACATGGGAAAGGTTGGTTTTATCAGTCCTTTGAACTTGAACACCAAGCATGTTATCCTGTTCTCCCCTGCACTCTAACTTATTTAATTTTTTGGTGAAAAAAAGGTGTAGTTTTATTTGTGTGCATAGTAATATTTCTTGTATGAACTAGAATGCTTTACTGTACAAAAATATAAATAAGAGGAGATGAGTGGCATGTAAGTGGGCGGCTAAGATATATTACACAGGAGTTCAGGTGCATTCCCATTTACATTAACCTATTTTTATAAAATCCAATAAAACCATATTATCAGCTGGATAATCTGGTCTGGATTTAAAAAATAAATAAATTCATGATCTAGGTGATCCTAAATATAACATTATATCTACATCATTTATTTTCTTCCTTCACTATGAATTCAGGTTTTATACATACAAAGTCATGCAAAAACATGCCAGAAATATGCCCACACACACACCCACATATATAAGTCTCAAGCATAAAAGCGTAAATTTTACTGCTGTTTAAACTTACAGTCTGAAGAGGGAATCTGTTTTCTATGTTTTTCTCTCCAAGAAGCTGATAATGTCATTCGCGAACTCTTAGCAGTCCACCCCCATACAAGAGTAACTCTGACATATCACGCTGAGAAATACCTGCGAATAATGTAGAAATTAAGATCTCAACTAATAAATACATATTTATCTATCAATCTATCATCTTTGTTTCCCTCCTATTTTGTGCTGGGTGAATAAAGGGTTAGAAAACCTTAAAGAATAGATTGCCCAGGATATGTATATAAAGTGCTGAGAGAACAAGTAAATACCCCACATATACTGTATACTGTGTGCTTTATGTCCTTACCTTCCATATAGTAACCTGAAGTACAACTTAAAATAGCCCACTGACTCAACATTTTCTTCTACATCATTTTTGTATCAAATAAAATTTTAGTCAAAGTCATAAATACCATCACTAAATTTTTATAAACATGATGTCTCTCTTTGAGAGATCCACTCACAGCGCGTTCATTAAAAAGAGGCGCATGTTCGATAGGCCCACTTGCATCAGTTTGAGCACTAGATGTCATCTTCGAGGATGACAACTAGGCGAATACTTGTGTAAGGTATTCTTCTGTGTATATATATGCAATAAATAATGTGATGTTTCAGCAGTTAATGTAGTTACCTTGTACAGTAATGGTCACCCACAAGATCACCAGGAAACAACTGCAGATCCAACCCCAGAATAGTAAACACAGTTACCAGTACATTTAGTATTTGTATTTTTCTTTATTTTCTGGCTTATTTAATATGTCTGATATAACTTGATCTTTAGAAATGACGACCACCTTTCCCCTAGCTTCAGGTCTCCATTATACTCGGGGTTTACTGTACACGTTGTGCCTAATAGCAACTCTGTGGGGATGTAGTTTATTTTCCTGCTTCTTCGACCAAACCCTTTATTTTAAAGATTAATATATTCGAGCTCTCCCTACTAATGGTCTTAAGCCTCACTCACCACATCAGGTGTTTACCACGTACTCTCAAGCTCATCATATTGAAACTCAAGGACTCAATTTGGCCCATATTACATCTCATAATGATAGAGATGTACAGTATCTCTCTTAGCCTTACAATAGGTTGAATACATATCAAGTTTTGATAAGTCAAGTGACAGTGGATCTATTCTAACCAATGCTAACACTTCTGTTTTGTATAACCAACTAGTTCTTTATTCTCTAAAGCAGCGGCTTCATAGGCAGGGTTGATCTCCATCCATCTTCGTAATACCAAGCAGTAATCAACACTTTCAGGATCTGCTACATCCTGCATCATCACAATCCTGGAAGAGCATAAAATTTTTTGTCAGAGAACTGACAATAAATTCCCTAATGGAATAGCTCTGGGTAAGCAAGTCCATTGAATTGTTTTGAAAGCAAAACATTTGTAGCTGTACAGGTACTGTAATTATATACTAGAAATCACATTTTAAAAAGATGAAACTTGTTTTAAAATATCCCCAATAAAATTCCTTTGAGTAGAGACTATTTCTTCTTTGAATCTGCCCTAACATAGTGTATGTGTTTCTACTATGGTGTTACAGGAACACATCAGCAGTCCATGTAATAATAAAAGCAGTATATGAGAATGTGACTAAGGACAAGAAATTCTACTTCAGACAATTCATAAAACATCAAACCTTGAAGGGTGTTGTGAGGGTCATGTGTGACAAAAGTTGCTACTTTTAAGGATGAGATAGAAACATCTCCAGGGGTGCAACATCTTAAGAATTGGTGAGGGCAATCCTTGAGGCATCCTGCAATGGTTAATACAGTACCATATTATTACACACACAAAACAAACAATCCAAATATTTAATTCACACACAAATAATATGCAGTAGTTTTAAACACTTTGGAGTCTTTACTTTGCATCAACAGATCTATATCAATCTGACTGATTCACTGACATGGAAGTTTGGATCATTCTCCACTGGAAACAACTTATCACAAATTCTGCATCACTTTTATTGCTGGCATCAACAATATACTGATTACTGTAGCTACTCCTAAAAAAAAGCTGGCTGGGCACATAAAAGCACAAAAATCAATGATGATGAAGTTTGTCCTTTCCATAATTTTAAGCTGGCAAAGGTTCATAACTCCAATTGAATATAGATGAAAACACTGAATCTTTGAACCTACATACCCACATTTCAATTCATACCACAAAAACATTCCCTAGTCACTAAATAAATGAACCAAAAGGTTATCAACATAGCCCAAAGATAAAGAGACAGACAGCAGATGCCCAATGATAAATTTACTTCATATTCACACAAAGAGACAATGGATATTCTTCAGTACCAAACGATTATACCTTAGGGATGTAAAAAGACTAATAGAAATATAAATTACAGATGACATTAAAAACAACAAAAGAAAAAAAAGATAGCCTGTAAAGGAATTCCAAAAGTCCCTGAAGTGTGAATTTTTGTTGGGTGGCAAACAAGATATATACACTCCACTAGTTTCGAGGTCATCAATGGGCCTATGTTATACAATTTTCTCTGTTTTTTCTTTAATCCTACTTATTTGTGTGTCACAGTACCCAGTAAAGCATACCATAGCACTAACACATTGTCATAATGAGGTCCAATGGCCTAAGGCTGAATTTATGCTGATGTCACGTTAATATTGGTATTGCTTTTCTTCCAACTTCGGTTTTGATGGCTAGGAATTTTCGCTAATCTGGAACACATCTGGTTCCAAGCTTCCTGGATTAGTGAGATCCAACCTGCACCAGTACAACACAAGTTATATCAACACACCTTTGGGGAACTCCAATTAAGTTTAGGAAAGGCACTTCCTCCAAGCTTCTTGATGGCATCTCTGATCTTTGTGCTGTACTCCTCCAACTTAGGACCCTGAAAATAAAGTTAGCAAGGATAGAAAAAATTGCCACAAAAGTATTTTGATAATTTACCCAGCATTAAATTCATGTACTACAGTCAACAACAAAAATTTCTGCACCTTTATGGCGTTATACATTATGACACACCGAACCAAGAATTCTGAACAACACTCATTTACGCAGGTGACGCCAGTTGATTTCTCTTTACTGTATTAACTATAAGTGACGCAATGCATCACACAACACGAAATACCAACCTTACCAAATTAACATGGCCTCGGTCAGTGATCGTTGCAGAGGCCATCAGACCAAGGGGTGCAGAACATTTTTTTGCTGACTGTACAGTATGCTTAGTTTAAAAGTGACTTTCTATGTAGTCTAAGTAACATGTATCTTCCCAACTTTGGCTGATGAATATTAAAACCTGGTGGATTATACTGAAAATGATTACATCTGGTCACTTGGTAAGCTTGACTTGATACAAGCTTCGAGTTCTTCAATGAATGATGGTTCAAACTAGTGGACTTATTATACTAATGAATTATCATTGGAGAAAGTAAGTAATTATGTGAATCAATGATGTAAATGGCTACCCCTTTCCAAAGCTTCAAAGGCCTGCCAACTGTTTATCAGATATGCAGAGGCATGGTTGGATAGCTCAACCTTTCTGTGATGTATTTACCAAAACTTGGGGAAATAGTTGTTTCTTAGATTATATAAGAGTTATAAGTTGCTCACAACACACTCTATATACCTCCACTTATCATATACTACTGGTGTCAAACTTGCAGTACCTAAGAGATCAACAAACAATTCTCAACAGTAAGACTTATCAAACAAAAGTTGTCACTCACTTGCACAACACAGCCTGATGTCTCACAGTGATCCCAGTCTTCAGTGTCTTCTTCCTCTTGTGTGTTCCTCTTATAGGTTGGCTCTGGCTGTGAACCTTCTGGGAGCACCAGAGTCCCATTATCTTGCATATAAGCCAGGACCTCTGGTGTTAAAGGCAGTAAAATGCTGAAAAAATGAATGCATCATGATTTTTTATCCTTCTACATTTCATAATTACAAACTACTGAACTTATGTACAGGTTCTCTATAAAACATTGGCAATGTATATTGAGGGAATGTAAAGCAAAAGATTGGATGGCACATGATAGAAGGACTGACCAAGAAGGTAGTGGAGGGACTGAGTGACAGGGGAGGAGGATGAGCCTGATCACTTGACCACTTGCATCTTATTACCTACCATACTTTTTACATCCATACTGATGCTTTTTCTTGACTGTTTGGTCACATTTCCAATAATACCACTTATATACCATAAACCAGACATTTAGGGTAAAAAATAAGATAAAAACTGTGAGTACCAATGGAGTAGACACACAGGCATTCAAAAGTGGCAGAGCCAACTGGCTGAAGAGTAATCAGTATACCTTACTCTAACTGTCCAAAAACACCTCTTGAAAAAATGGGGGGAGCATTTAATATTTACTGATAGTGGTATCACATTGAAATTTTGAACAGGTCTTTTAAATAAAAAAAAATTCTGGTACAAAATTCCAAAAACTGCCATAGGAATACAGGTTGGGCCCAGCTAATCTGGGACCCAATAGTCCGGTAGCTTTGATGGTTTGGGACGGTGCCATAGCTCACTTCTAGTGACTGTTGCCACTATTTTACCTTTAAACACTTATAATTTACCCCTATATATGCCTCCTAAGAGACCAGAAAGCAGTGAAAGAGGTTGTAATGCTGCAAAACATAAGTATGTGACAATAACTATTTTAGAAAACATGTTTATACTGAAGAAATTAGACAGTAATAGTACATTTTATGTATTATTTTGCCTCTTTTAACCTCGACTTCGATGGTTCGGAATTTTCGCTAATTCAGAACTGGTCTGGATCCAAACTTCCCGGATTAGTGAAGTCCAACCAGTATATATTTTTCCATAACATCATTGACATCTGAAATATAGACCGGGACACACCAAACAGAAACTGCTATTCTGCCGTGAGTAATGTCTGAGAACAACACTATCGTACCACCAGTTGTTGTTTGATTTTGTTCATTTTTTCCAAAGATGTTCTCATCATCATAGTATTTTAAAAGAGGTGACAACTTTTTGTTTTAATTATAAGTATTTATTTATATTTTTTAGTTTTTATCTATCTATGATCATACTGTAAATCACCTGTAGTGGGCAGAGCTTGAAAACTGGTGGAATTTCGGTGGTAAAACACAATGAAAAACTAATCATATGACTTTATAATGATGCCTCTACATGCTTTGTACACGAAGAAATTAATTATTTACCATAAATACTCCTCCAAAAAATCTGCCATTGTCGGCACGTGTTGTCAACTGCTGTTTGTTTACAACTGACCCACTTGGCCCCAGCGTGTTCTCACGTCCACAAAAAACGTAAAATTACACCATGAGGCTTCAACAAAGTTGCTTTCATTGGTACCAAATACTGTATGAAAATAAGTACTTTGTGTTTAATATGACATGGGGGCCTGGAGGTCAGTTTCTATTAGGCTCTAGTAAATGTTAACTCTTTTAAAATACATGTAGTTACTATAATGATAAGAACCCGTGAAAAAAAAAGTAATTATTTGGATGAAGGGAATTTTTGCATTTACACACCACACATTTCTACCACTAATCTATTATCATGTTCGAATAAGATGTCTAATTTTAAGATAATTTTCATCTATTACATTGCCGGCGGAAATGTATAATAAAGGAGAAAGAGTATCCAAAATTTTCTCTATTTTCTTCCATTAATCTTGCGCCATTATCGCCTACCTCACCTCCCACACTGCGTGTCTTCTTCATAAATCATCACGAGCATGCGTTCCCGTACACGTCACGTGGCCAATCAAAAGCGTTTTTGTTTTTGCAACCAATTAAAGTGATTTAGGGTTTAATTCACGGTATTTTTGGCCCAATCAAATTCGAGTTTAATTTGGGTCTCATATTTCGGAATTCAAATTCATTTCCGACCATGGAAGTCTGCGATGGGTGTCACTTAAATTATATGGAGCTAACTGCGAGTTTTGGGGAAAAAAAACTAAGAAACTATAGCATTTTTCCGATTGCATACTGTTCTTCCAACCTCATTAAAGTGTACTAAGAGCAAGACTGAATGTAAATATCGCACAGACCAACATACAGTATGTGGCGTTGTGTAAGAATCTCAGAATCCAAAGACAAACAAAAACCTGGCCAATAAGGTAAGAAATATGTGATTCCATCATATGGTGAGAGTCAGTTAGGTTAGGTTAGGTTTTTTTTTTCTAGTGGTTTTTTGGTGTATTTTGCCATGTTTTGGTTTTTTTGGAAAACGTCCAAAAAAAAAATCTATAAAAAACGGCTAATTTCCGCCAGAAATGAAGGTCATATTCGGTCTAAAACACACAAATACACTAGAAAAATATATTTTTTTACTTTCTAACAGAGTGTGGTGTGACAGTGAAAATTTACCCAAAACTGTGTCTAACCCCCAGTCATGTTAGCCCCCCCCCCCCAACAACTTGTGGTGGTAATGCTGCTTCATACTTCACCAATACCATACAAAAGACTACAATGTTGTCACTTCGATTTTATTATTCAGTATCATCCAAACAACATCTGAAAAAGTGGTGCAATTCCATACTCCTTGTGGTGCTAAATGTCTCCTCCACCTTTACCAAAATGGAGCAATAAAGCCTAAAACTGTTTAACAGTAGGTACTGATGTGGAGGTTTAATGCAGTCCCAAAACCAAGACAATGTCCTCAACTCACCTCTTAATGGTACATTTTTTGAACTTGTCATACCATGACGGAAAGCTACAGCTAAGAACGTCTTGTACTTTCATTGTAAATCGATTTTTGTCTAAACTTAACGGGCAGTGAGTCGTTGAGAGGGTGGAGGTGTAATGATCGGCCCCACACACGTCAGGGCTGAGGTGTTACTGAAGGACGAAAACTACCAGAAATAACACAACAGGAAGCGCCTCAATTAACATGACTGACCATGTTCTAATACTGCATTTCTTACTTATCTATTTACCTGAAGCTTCATATCATATTTTTTATTTTTTCTGAGGAAATATGTACAACATCGAAGCAATATGTAATACATAAACAGTCGTCCACATTTATACTGACGACTGCTATTATCCTTTTGTCTCCACAAATGAAATATAAATTTTGATAGGGAATTCCAGAGCACATAAAGAAATAAAAAACGTACTCTCATTACATGATTATGAAAAATAATTAAACGCTTCCTGTTGGTTTATTTTCGTAGTTCAGGAGGAATCAGAAAATCGTCTGTGTTTACGTCGCTCAATGCTGAAAATGGTTAAGGCTTTACTTATGACATACACTGTTGGCAGCTATCAAACAGGGAGGTACTGCCCCTGGGAAGATGTTGGAAGCATAATGTGTTGTCTAATGGTAGACCCTGCTGCCATATGGCATAACAATATTGTGACCAAGTCCCAGGTTGATGACCTGACTTTCTGCCTCATTTACACACAATTGCAGGGTCTTGTGGGGTATGAGATGTTTGTCTGTACTCAGGATGGAATGGAGAAAGGAAACTCACGATGTGCTCTCTATATACATGTTGTATTGGATGTACAATGCAGCTTGGTGCTGGGAAGGCAGCATGGTTACAAGCGTGATGTAGAGAGAGCTGGTTGGTGAGGACGCTCAGAGAAGGACAGCTTGTGGGTCGCCATGCTCGCCAGCGGGAGAGAGGACCGCCAGGCAGGCGAGGAGCGAGGACCGCCAGGCAGGCGGAGGTGTTGCTGGCTGGTTGGTGTAGGTAGAAAGAGAGACAGATCACCACGAGGTCAGGTCTTAAATAGCGGGGGTAGGCGTGGCTTAGCAGTTGACCCCCGCTCCGTGGTGTATGGCGGCGCTGGTTGACCTAGACCACGAGGCATACACTGGGAATTGGTGGGGTCGGCTAGGCAGCGACAAACAGCGTTTGTAGGGGAGAATTCCACTACAATACTCCCCCTTCCCTCCAGGCTGTGTAGGAGACTTGTTGTCTGCAGGGTTGCATAGCACATGTGAGGCAGAACGGGCGGTGCGTGCCTCATGTGAGACAACGGCGATGGCGTGGATGAGCCGGTCGCTGGATACAACTGTCTATATACACACTATCTGTGGGAGAAGAGAGGGAGAAAAAGGGTGTGTGGAGGCGTTGAATTTTGTTCTTCCCTCACGGCAGGTACAGAGTCGTCAGATGCGCCTGCTGGGGTGTGTGGGCCTGGGTCAGGAGCAGGGGCTGCGTCAGCAGAAGCGGATGAGGGCTCGTGACAGCAGCTGGGTCCACGACAGCAGCAGGGTGCAGGACATTAGCAGGGAGTACCTGGGGGAGAAAAGAGGGGTGTGTGTGTGTCCGCACTCAGGAACAGAGGCCGCATCAAGGGCGGCAGGGGTTACTGCTGGGCCGGGGTCGGCGTCTGAGGCAGGACGGGTGTGCTGGGGTCGGTAGGACGTGGTGCTTAGGGCAGGAAGAGGAGCTGGTGTCTGCTTAGAGTAGCAGAGCTGCTCTAGGGTGTCTAACCTGCGGTGTAGAGACAGTAGCTGTAGAGCCGATGAGAGCTGCTTCTGGGTGGATAAGCCAGTCTTCCATGTTGCTTGAAGACTGGGAGCGTGATCAGTTTCTCCTCCATCCTGTGTGAGTGCGAATCTCCGGGAGTCACCATTTGTGGGGTATGAGATGTTTGGTTCACACTCAGGATGGGATGGAGAAAGGAAACTCACAATGTGCTCTCTATATACATGTTGTATTGGATGTACAATGCAGCTTGGTGCTGGGAAGGCAGCATGGTTACAAGCGTGATGTAGAGAGAGCTGGTTGGTGAGGACGCTCAGAGAAGGACAGCTTGTGGGTCGCCATGCTCGCCAGCGGGAGAGAGGACCGCCAGGCAGGCGGAGGAGCGAGGGCCGCCAGGCAGGCGGAGGTGTTGCTGGCTGGTTGGTGTAGGTAGAAAGAGAGACAGATCACCACGAGGTCAGGTCTTAAATAGCGGGGGTAGGCGTGGCTTAGCAGTTGACCCCCGCTCCGTGGTGTATGGCGGCGCTGGTTGACCTAGACCACGAGGCATACACTGGGGAATTGGTGGGGTCGGCTAGGCAGCGACAAACAGCGTTTGTAGGGGAGAATTCCACTACAGTCTCAATTGTTTCTTTTACTTTGACAACACAACATATAGCGTTTCTCACTATTATCATTTTTTATTTTTATGGTCCTTTTATTATTATTATTATTATTATTATATTTTTATTTGATGTATATTTAAATTTTTAATAATACTAATAGTATTATTATTATATTTTCGCCCTCAGGCCCTGATGTGGGTCATTGACCTGTGCCCTGGTGGGCTTAATGATGTGATGATAGTCAATTTCAATTTCAATTGTTTAGATGATAGTCTTCGTTATCAGTTACACCAGTCTATTAGTTATGAACTTATGACTGTGGTATATTGTAACAAGGTTTATTCTTTTTTCAATCCGTGAATATGTTTCAAATTACAAATAGATATTAATTTCAAATACAGTATGAGCTAAAAAGGCATTTATGAAGGTCTATAGTATTATGTACAAGGTCTGTTTAACTGTAGCATGGTAGTTACGCTGGCATCACACAGGCCATTGTAAATCTGTGAGGCACACAGTCGATGCACTACTTTACACCTTTACAATAAGCTAAATTTCACAAAGTACTATTTTTACTTTTATCTTCTTCACCACTGATCAGCTTGTTAGCCGCTCGGGCGGTCAGTCACGTCTGTTACACACCGTTGGCAACAAACATATTATGCTTCCTCTACAAATGGAATCAATTACGATTACAAGTCCATGAATACAATTACACTTTCTTCAAAAGTCATGTAATCGATTACATTAAAAACTGTCAAGGACAGATCCAGGGGGGGGGGGGGTCCAGAGTCCCCCTTTTCACCAGAAAATTCCAATATTTTTTCTTTAATGCAATATTGTACTCTTTTTTTTTTACTTCCATTTATATTCTTCGCCACTGATCGGCTTGTTAGCCACTTGGGCGGTCGGTCACTTCTCTGATACGCACTGTTTGCAAATACCGGGCTTACACTGGCTCCCGAATATATCGGAACCTGCTCCAGTACTGGTCAAGTCTGGCCTTGAATGATCTCACACTCGGTGCTGTTACAACGCTCTCTGGCAGATTGTTCCAAAAGTTCACAACTCTTACTCTGAAAAAATTTGCCCTCACAGTTTTCTGGACTTGTGGCTTCTTCAACCTTGAGCTGTGGCCCCTTGTGGGGCGGACGTCTGCCAGCTCCAGGTATGTGCATTCGACTAAGTGATGCCCCCTGAGATGTTTATACACTTCGATTAGGTCGCCTCTCACCCGTCTATTATAAGCTAGGTAGTTGCAGGTGCTCCAATCTCTCTAGGTAATCGAGGTTCTGTAGAATAGGCACCCGGCTAGTGGCTCTCCTAATGGACATTTTAAATAAATTGACAATCTCTATCATACCTCAGGGACCAAAAGGGGTGACACTACTCCAGACGGGGAAGGCACCTACTAGTTTCATTGCCTGATTCACCCTCTCACTATTTACTATTGACTGAAGAATATCTCCTAATATCAAGTGCACTTGGCTTCAAAATGTCCATGATATTAGTCAGATTTTTAAAAAAATTGGGAGGGCTTACAGCGACCCAGCTAGGTGGGTCGCTGCACTTGCCATGTTCCTCCACCTGCAGTACAACTTCTTGGACCCACCCCTTTTGATATTCCTGACTGTAATAATGATTCCTACAATTCCAGATTACATAAATAAAAGATCTAAATATATAATCACTGAATTCAATAGCTCACCACTATGGTCACCTGCAGGTAAACAAATGTATCCCAAGAAAATAAAAACTTGCATGACAAGGTTCACTTGTGTGGGGGGAAAATATCAATGGCAACTGTTCCCTGAAGTTGACTGGGACTCAGAATCTGATGGAAAGTAAAAAACAGTTTATTTCAAATATTTTTATATTTTAAGGTCAATTTTGACCAAAATGTGAAGAATTTGTACAGTTTCGTAAAATCTTAATTTAAAATCACATGGCTGACTGACATCTGATGCAATCACGCCCTGATCTTAACACAATAATTTCTAACCATAAATCTTGTTGAAAAGATGATCATTGGAGTTCTATATTCAATTGATAAAAGTAACTTTATTAACAATAATAATATTTATCATTAATGAACAACTACTGTATCTAGATTTGTGTAACTTTCCAGAATTACTTGTAATAACATTATTAAACTATATTTTTCTCATACAAAGGTTCATTCAAAAGGATCCTCTCAAAACCAAGGCGCTCCAGGTTGATGGTGCGGTACTCCCCAAGTAAGATGCATTCCATGATAGCTCGGCCCACACCTGCTGCTTGTTGGATACCTGTCAAATTATACTGCATTAGAGGCGGTTTGATAATCCCTCACAAAAGGAAATATTTATTAAAATGTCTTTGAGACAGTTCCTTCAGTGATTCTTTTATGAGGCAGAGCTACAAAATGTGTACAGTGTAGGTAATCACCTTTCCAGAAAGCAAATATAGAGTATCCCTCAATAACTCTGCATTTGATAACTTGGAATTTCATATAACTCAGCAGAGATATGGTCTCGGAATGTATTATAGTACAACTCGGGAAATGGAGAGATATACAAAATTATCTAAGAAAATCTCAGCATATCTGGCCACCTGCATCACCTACCATGCATCTATATATCACCTATGATGCTTCATTCTTCGCCTGCAGTGTTGGTAAGTCTTACTTTTTTACATTAAGTAATTACGTGTACACATACAAAGTACAGGTATATGGGTCGATAATTTTTTATCCTTGTATTTTTGTAGGAGGGGGAAGTGCCTCGATAAGTCAGAATTTGGAATAACTCGGCAAGGCCGGAGCCCCATATGACTTGGGTAACTTCTTGAGTACAGTGACTTAATCCCTTGAGTTCTTTTTCCCATTTCATTGAAGATGATGGCATTGTACTCAAGGGGTGAAGCCACCATAATACAACGATTGTACTCAAGGTGTTAAGAAAAAGAGTTAGACTTCTTTAATGTCAGTGATTGAAAATCTAATGGTTTTTTTGGCATCTTTTGTGTGTGCCCATATCAACTCTCTATCTTCCCAAATAAGACATAACCTATTGAATGTAAAATACTGTTACATAGTTTCCAGTACAGGGTATTTGACCAATGGGTGATGTGTTTGTGTGTGTTTCCTTTCTCTGATCACAATATTGCCTTAATCTTCACCAATTCATTAATCAAGGGGTAATATCTGCCTACAATAAAAGCTCTTGACGCATGTTGTGACTTCTGTTCAAAATCTAAAATCAAACATAACTTTAAAATTTAGGCAATTTTCTCCCAGTTCCTGTATGTCTCTGAATCACTTTCTCTCAGCTCCCATAAGTCTCTGAATCATTCTCCCTCTCTCAGCTCCCACAATATGATATGGTATGCTCAAGACCCTTCTCTCCTACTTCCCATATGAGAATGATTGGAATACTATTCACCACCAAGCCCTATACATCTTCATCACTTTACCCACAACCTTACCATGACCACTGAAGCCTGTAGCAATGAACATATTGGAGACAAGTGGATGGAGTCCAATGATGCCATTCTGGTCGAAGGTATTATAATCATAGTAACCAGCCCACGAGGTATGAAGCTGTCAATGATAAAGGAAAAAACTTATTATATGCAAGACTGAAAAATTTACTTAAACAAATTTTCACACTTAGCAAAGAAGACACCGAGGCAGATCTAATTTACTAGATTTTAATTATTATTTTTTAATCCAGGCCATACAACTGAAAGCTAGATAAAACAATAAACTTTAAATTCCAAGAGGGACCACCTGAATTGTGGTAGGCACTATACCCAAATATGCATAATAATCTCAGCTAATAAAGAAGTATCCCTCTGAGACATTTGGATAAGGCTAAATATCCAATAAACTGACCATAATATTCCCAAACTCCTTAAATCCCCTAGGCTCATGACTTAATGGAAGAGGACAAACCCTACACCTGCATGCAACTGAGAATGACCAAGGAATGAACTAGCTGAATCTAAGAATGGAGTGACCCAAACTTTTAATTCTGGCTCAATTAGTCTTATATGAAATGAATATTGACCTTCTAAATAACTGATAATTTGTAAGTAAAGTAGATAAAGCAGCTTTCAATAAGAGACAGAGCAAATTAATGATATATCATCAAATAACAAGTGAAATGTGAGGCTTGTTACATGCCAACAAGAAAATGAAGAGTAAGAGATGAAACCCTTATTTACTCTGTTGGGTTTTATTTTTGTATAGCCCTGGAGCTGTTCCTTTGTGTGGAGTATTTTCACACACTGATGGAAGGAACAATCCAGGTTAAGGGAAAAAGGAACGACAGGGAGCTCTCTTTTAAAATAATCCTACACAATGCACCAGCTAATATGCACACTAAAGGCTTCTTCCATGTTTATTGTTGAAAAGCAAAAGAGAATACTGTACAATCATTCCTATATGGAAATATTATGTAAAGGCCTAATCAATCCTGAGGTTTGAATTACCATGAGTCTCTTCATAAATGATCTTAGAATATTTAATACTGCCAACACCACTTGAACCAACAGAAATGTTTGGATAACACAATCCCACAATGAGAGCCAAGACCTTACCAATAAACATCTTAAAATGCTAAGTTGGTTCTTAAACTCCCCATGAAAACCCACTAAAACCATCAGCCTAGATTATAATTTTGTGGAGTGAATATCCATGAATCCAGGCAAGAGAGTTCTCCCAGAATATCACATCTTCATTTGGTCATTTACAAATATAAACACTTTTAAAACTATGCAAGTGCTCCCATGTCTTAGTGCAAACCATGACCTCTAATGTCTCACTGTGAATAATGGTTGTTAAGGCACAGTGACTTCATTTCTCATTACCATGTCCAAAGGCTTTACTGAAGAACTTCAGTGCACATATTCAAAGACAAATCTGAACTGGCCCAAAATAGAAAAAAGTCTATTCTAATACATCAATACTACACGAACAGGTAACACGTCATCTGTGAATTACATACCTTTAGATTTTCAAAAGAAGGAACACGATTGGCTATTGTTGGCCATACTTCATCTTCAAAAAACTTTTCATCAACTTTCAGGTCATCAACTGGTGGTTCATTATCTTCATGTGGGGACTGTCCACAGAGGTAGTTGCCGCCTAGACCCTCACGCCGGAAGTAAGTACCATTAGGATCAATCACCAATGGGCTGTTTAGTCCAGGACCATCTGGTGCATGGACACAATATACATATCTTTTCCTGGAGGAGTACCAATAACATGACTTCTGGTTAAAGAAATATAACCTATACTGTATTAGATAAATTATATACAACATCAGACAAAACTTGTTTTGTATATAATGAGTTTGCTTTATGATTGTTCATATAATTTTAACAATTCAATATTTACAATTTATTGAACATACCTCGGCTCTACAGGTATTGGGGCGGCCATTACACCATCTCCCTTCCCAATACCCACAAGGCGACCTATTTCACCCGACCACGCTCCTGCCGCTAACACTAATATTGCAAAATGAATATTGCGCTTTTCTCCATTTGCAAGTGTAATCTGTATCCAAAATATAATACATGTCAGTTATTATACTTATATAAGACTGATGTATATATTGACCATTATTTTTAACCTAATACCTGTATATAATACTGTACAGCAAATCACTCTGGATCACCATAAAAATACATATCATGGTGACAGAGAGTAAAGAAATGATGCTCTGGAGTGATTAAGGTATTTGACAGGTACCTTCACTTAACAGTGGTTTTCTTCATTTGTTCTGTAAGTTATATGAGCAGCGGTAGGAAACATCTCTACCGTGCTGCCTCTTCCCCGTCACCTTACCAAGTTGTGGTGTGACCTGGGGAGAAGAGAACTGCTACCAGCACCCGGTATCATACTGTTAATACACAATGCACAGGAAATAGTGCTCAACCCTTTATCACTGACAACCATTAACAGCAGACAGTGTACTGGTATGCTAAACATTTTAATTCACAACTTTGAGCCGCTCCCTAATCTCAAATCTGTACGAAACTAAGGCTAATTATTTTAAGTCAATGATTTGACTCTACGAGATACCGGAACCTTGATAATCAGGAACAGTATTGTATACTTTTCTAGTGTTTAGCGTCCAGTAAACCCCTGTTATTTGTGGGGGTTAGGTTCCAAGGAATGGCGCAAATAGGCAAAATCAAGAATAGCAACTTATACTACCTTAGTGCGGCAACACTTATCCCCTCTTTTAACTTATCTAATAATTCAACTTTCTTTGTCATGGTCATCACTGACTTCTGCCTTTTACATTTCACTCCACTAGCATCAATAGCACTGGCACTAGGCAGTTTTTTATGGGAAGCTAATCCCCTTTGTACCTTCTATGAGACTAAGAGATTCTGTCCTGTGATTCTGGTTCCAATCGATCGAGTTGTTCAGGAATTGATGGACTCAATAAAAGGTGTAACACTGGCATTATAATTCTAAGGATAAGCTATCCCCTGTAATTTGATATTGAATAACTGTTCATATGCTAAACAAAGGTGACTAAAACTTCTCCATACAAAGTAGCAACAAGGGTTGACTAATTGGTAAATATGCATGAAAAAATGTTTTCTAATTAAACCAAACTGTTGGTCAATACTGTACTGTCCTGATATTCACAGAGTTGACCGATGCACCTAAAATAATATGCTATGGCTTTTAAAATCTCTGTCAATTTTATTTTATATCTTATAAGAGGAAACTGTCGATGTACTCACCTCAGCCTTTCGAAGATTTTTGACGTTTGATCTGTAATCTGTTTCTAAAATTGCATCATCAAGGATCTGACTCTCCAACCCAGTAACCCTTCCATTAACATACTGGGTACCAAGAGAGACAGCCTTACGTCGTAAACTGAATAAGAGGCTCCACGGGTCAAACCTAGGATAAGAGTGATAGTGGTAAAAATGAATGACCGATTCGGAATTCCCCTTTCATGCAAATCATTAACATCATGGTAAATATGTGCAGGTCAGATGAGACAGAATAGAAGGACAGTCAGTTCTGAGAAACTTGGGAAATTCTACACTCAGATTAGGACCAAGAACCCAAGATTCTAAAAGAAGAACCCAGCATCTCTTATGCAAGTGATTCCCTTCTTTCTAAGGGTCTCTAAAGAAAATCACCAAAATCTTGTTAAAAATCCAAGAGCTCTTTTCAGACCTTGAACCAGAAAAATGTTATACAATATCCTAAAATGAAAGTGAGGAATTTCCTAAGCCTCTTATGCACAGGAATATTCAGATACTTCCTATATGCACTTCAAAGCTTTAGAGGTTTACAAAAAAAATTTCAATCGATTCCAGCTTCTAAACTTAAAATCTGGGATGAAAAAATCCAGCCATATGAGGTCTACAATAACACTCCAATTTCCTGATGCTCTCCAGACACACGAAAGAGCCTCAGCATAAGGTGGCTTGGCCTTTATTGCTGAATTATATCTTTATGTAACACCGGAGATGTATACCATATTTTTTAGCATATAAGGCGCACTGTTTTGTCTGAAAAATGGCAAAAAAAATCAGCTTGCGTCCTGTATGTGAAGTTGCGGTCTCCCGTAAGCTAATGAATCCCCCAGTTGCTGTCTTCAGCTGGCTAAATTCTACCCAACCTAACTCCAGAGCTAAAAATATGTTATTGCTTCTAACACATTACAGTGTTATTATTTTTATTAATAAAAAAATATATATATATTGTAAACATAAAAGCTCAATTTATAACTACTGTACTGATGATGATAACTTGAGACGATTAACATCTGTACTGCAAACACCCAACTCTTCAGAGGTAGCTAAGCAAAAACCATTTCTGAACTCTTACAAGCATTACAATCTATTAATGCCATACGTATAACATTAATTTTTAAATCTACATGATACAAATGAAGATTTACAGATAACTTTCTCTTCACATTTGCATCTGTTAATTTTAAGTAAGAAAAACAGTATGGTACAGATACTGTACTGTACTTCTATTTTGCTTACCACCCTTCATTTTCCAAGCCCAAGACTCCTCCTTCAACACCGTCTGTATTCAGCCACGGGAACTTATCCTTGAGCTGCGCCGCTGACATGAAATCCACCTTGGCACCCAAGTCTCTGCAAATGTGAGAGAATCTTAAGAAAAGCTCAATAAGCAGCAATGAAGTAATTCTTTGGAAACATGATTTTCTGAAAGTAACAGAGTTAATTTACCCTAATTCAATCTTAAACACTGAACACTTAATAACTTGTGTAGGGGGTCCCCTCTCTGCTGAATCAAATCACCTGGCATTAACCAAACAAAGTATTAAAAGTGGTGTCCCCATAGTGAAGGGGCTAATAAGTACCTACCTCTGTAATGTATAATTTTCCTCCAGCTGGTGTACCCCGGCCTCTGATGCCAGTGTCAGGTAACCATGGGGATTGAACTGCATATCAGGAGGATCCATCCCCTCTACTCCTAGAAGCTGGGGAGCCTTCCTCAAGAACTCCATCCCATACATTGACAGTTGGATATTTTCTGGCACACTGAACTGTTGCCGGATGCCACCCACTGAGAGGACAGTAGACGCTCTTGTATACTAAGGAGAGAATGAAAAACATTGCCTTCATCTTTAGATAATCAACTACAAACACCATCAATTTAACAAGCTGTCAGCCTGAAACTCTACTGTTATTCATGATGCACTAGCAGCCTATCGTTTATCTGCTGTCTGTATTGTAAAAGTCATTTCACAAGTTTAATTTTTGTTTTATATACAGTGCAGTACAGTACAATGAAAAAAAAATCATGTCATCAATACAGTACAACCTAGGCTGTCTGCTTAATTTAACTCAATAAATTTGTAATGTACAGCAAAACAAAAAACTATCACTGTCTAGACATAGGAGGTGGGTAGGTTATGGCATGCTAGAGGTACCAGTGAGGGAGGGGAGCAGATTTTTTTTCACTTAAACTATACATATTAAATCCTGCTTAATCCACAAAGTTTAGGCCCACAGACTGTAAGTACGGTTATACAGTCTCGTGGAGGAGACGACTAACACCAGAAATAGGTATCCTATTTCGTTCACTTTTCCACAAATGTTATTTGGATGAATGTAAAAAAAAAGACAACTTTTTCCATAAATTTTAAGTTTTTTGGGTTTTCTTTATCTACAATCATATATCACCTATAGTGGGCAGGGTATGTGCAGGATTACCTCATTATTCACAACCTCGCTAATCCATAATTTATATTTTAACACCCATATTCGATATTCACAAATCATATCCCATTTATTCGCAAATAAAAATTATGATAACCTACAGTAATATTTCAAACCGAGTAGGCTAGCCATAGCTATCTTACTCTACTGTAAAGCCCACTTCATACGAGCGTGCGAAGACCTGCGAGGTTTAGAAATTATTGAAGTTCAATGGGAGCGCTCGCATGGAACACGCGTGTGAAAATTCAAGTGTAAGAGACGCTCACCCCACACACATAACTGTACTTTCCAACCGTGGTGTGAAAAATTATGTCAAGCATTCTAGAATTCTTCATGTGGCAATGGTAAATGCTAGTTTAAATGTTTACACTGCTTTACAAATGTCGTACATACACACACTTTCATTCACTCATGTACACATGCTCGCTCACTCACTCATCATGTTCTTTGGTATTGTTTTTATGGTACTATTGTACTTATTTTATTGCATTATATGGCGTACACCTGTACACAGTATAAAAAAATATGTTGCTATTAAATAAGAAATATGAAGAGCATAAGTGTGTATATTTGTGAAGTGAATGTATGTGTGGAGTCTGTGGACTTGGCATGTTGTCAAGTTAGACTGCTTGGAGTTACATCCCCCTTGCTCTCCCCTTACCAGGCCAAGCACTGATATTTTTATTTTTCAACTCTTATTTGGGGGAAGATATATGTAATTTTATTAAAAACAATTAACGTTACATGCACACACAATTGTTCATAAAGAATGTGATAAAAATAAAAGAAATAATAAGGTAAAAAACATTTCTTACACGCACAATACAGGAAGTTAGCGCACGGATTGTAGGAGGAAGAGGAGGGAGCACTGTTGGGGATCTCAGCCAGTCCAGTCCCGCATGTAGTGAAACTACTGTATTGCCAACTGGCAATGTGGTATTTTTTCTTTTATTTTGTTTAATATTACAATTATACAATGGGGTCAGGGACCTCAAAAAGCTACCGTTAAGTAAGCGATCGTATACCGATATTAATAACTAATGGGAAAAATAAAGGTTCTGTTCCTGAGACCCCAAAGAGCCCAAATATCTTTTATATCCTGCTGCTATAATGTTTAAACCATGTCTAAATAACTCAATGAGTTTATAAACAAAACCAATAAATTTATACAAAATAGAGATTTAATCTTATTTACCTTATATGATATGTATGTATAGTGTAGTAAGTTGCGATCCCCCAGCTGTTACTACAAGTACTATAGCAGCTGAGGGATCACCAAGGTTATTTCATATCACATTTTCACAGTGACACTGCAGGAATAGCACTGTGTGTAATAAATAATAATAATAATAATAATAATAATAATAATAATAATAATAATAATAATAATATCAATAATAATTAATAATAATAATAATTATTAATGGTTTACTGAAAGAACATGGCAACCAGTAGGCTGAAAATATACAATACATAATTGAGGAATGGATCACTTGATTGACAAATAATATACAAGTAACAAAGGTGATATAAATATGATACTGTATATAATAACAAGATGGGGAGGTCATATTACAGAGTACAGTATTTCAACATACAGTAGTAACAATGCAAAAAAGTAAGTGTGTGTGTGTGTGTTGAAATTTGGTTAGAATAGGAACATTCTGAAAAAAATGCTTTTTATTGATAAGATAAACCAACCTAACCTACCCAAACTTGAGCTTTACCTAAACATGCAGGGTAAAACATGGTGAAAAACTGATCATATGACACTAAAATGATGGTTCCACATGCTTTGTACACGAAGAAATTAATTTACCGTAAATACTCCTCTGAAAAGCTGCCGTTGTTGTTGTGTGCTCTGTTTACAACTGACCCACTTGGCCCGAGCATACTCTCATGTTCACAAAAAATTTAAAATTACACCATGACGCTTCAATAAACTTGCTTTTATTGGTACAAGATATCAAAACAAGTACTTTCTGTTTAATATGGCTGAGGGTCCAGGATGTGGAACCCCAGGCTAGGAAGTTAGGTAGGTTTCTTTGGTTGGTTAGGTCAGGTTCCATTAGGTTCTAGTAAATGTTGTGGTTAATATTGACGAGTGACCCGCTGATGAGCTATTTGTTTTGGTGTTTATTTTCTTACTCTATTTTCATCAGCAAGTACTGACATGATAATCATTTCTTGTGCAAATGCTTCATTTGGTAGATAATTAGGTGCCTAAGGTGCTCACTAATTTGTCTTCTTGACGGTAATACGTCAGTTTTATGTTAAGGTTGGGTTGGGTAAGAAAAATAGCACAAACTACAACACTGTCCTCTATAAATCAATAATTACCAATGTTGCCTCTTTTAAAATACTTACTAAAATGATTTAAACATTTGTGGGAAAAATGAACGAAATTGAACAATTCCTCCTGGTGGTAGTGGTGTTCCCAAACATTACCAAATGTTCACCTAACAATTAATACTTACAGTAGGATCCTCCTCCACCACCACAACATTCAGTCCTTGGAGAGCTCGTTCCTTCAGGTGATAAGCAATGGATGACCCCATAACTCCCCCGCCCACCACCAGCACGTCACAGTGAGAAGGCCATACCTCCCCCAGTCTGTCCTGGGGCTCAGGTCTGGGGTCTCCTCCATCTAGGGTCTTTCCTGTGGTTGGGAATCTGGACTGTACACCAAAGAAGAAGCCCTTCACATCATCACTCAATATTCCAATTGTTCTCTGTAATGGATTAGCGTATTTATGCCTTCGAAAATTTTGGTTTTTGTTGTCTTGTGAGTTTGGTGGGTCATCATGACGGTCACTACAAGTTGTGCTGCTGGAAGACAACCCTCGCCTGCTCACATCACTGTACTCAAACACTGACTTCACCTGGGAGTAACTCACTCCTGTCCACTGTTCTCCCAGGCGCCTTAAGGATGTTCTGGTGATGCAATACATTGATGTGTGGCCAGACTACACACACACACACAACCTCAAACCCTCACGTGTGTTCCCCTGACTGTAGTGCAGACGATAACAATGTTAACACCGGACTATTAACCTATTATTCCAGACTGACATCAAGGAAAGGGAAGGCTGAAGGCTGTGAAGAGCAAAATATCTAATCAGACAGCCGACACACCAGCAATCCATTGTCATCTCCCCGATAAGCATTAAACTAATATGTTTAATTATTAAGGACACATAATAAGCATAAAGCCAGTTAGAATTTTTTTTTTGAAAAAAAACCCCATAATGATATGAAGATGTGTGAAATACATATCCATGCACCTGAAAAATAAATGTGCATTTATATAAATATTACCAGAAAAATAATAACACAAGACTTGTTTACATTAATTAGGAATTGGAACAGCTGGCAACCCACATCAGCTGATCCCTCAAAACAAGGCTAAGTAGATCCAACACTTTATATCTTTTGCATGTTAAAATTTTTTGATAATTATGAAACTGAAAAGAAAAATAATTGGTCTAAGCTTTTATAACATTATAAATCTGAAGAGATTTATATATTAAATTGTAAAAGTTAGCAAACTAAATTCATAATGGGAGTTTCTGTCTGTTCACTCCATAAGTCCGACCAAAGTCCACAAACTGTGAGACAGTGGTGATTGTTATGCTCCTCAGACCCATTGACTCACCTCAGATAACCTGCTATCGTTAACGGTATACCATGTTGTGTTAAACTCTTCTAGTGACAACCGGGAACTGGAGTTATAAGTACATTTACAGCGTCAAGACTCTGTTTTTTAACAATTTGGAGAGTGGTAGTGCAACATGTCCGTCTACTTCCTTCCTTTTGAGGTGAGTTTAAACTGAATTTAATTATTCTTTTGGGTGGGGGGAGGTTTGGTTAGGTTAGGGTAGTGTTAAGTGGTTAATCCTTAGGTTGAATAAAGTAGGATGGAGATTCTTCAGGTAATCCAGTTGGGGATGAAAACTTATGACATTCATCATAATTGTTCAGTTACAGAAATCAGGAGTAAGAGCTACTGTTAGCTATCACATGTACAGTATATGCAGAGGAAAGCATGAACTGATGAAAATAAATTCGATAAATGTGGAGGAGACAGTTAGCACCAGAAGGACTTAATGGAATTGCACCAAATTTTCAGGAGATGGTGTTAGGGTGATACCGAGTAAGAAAATCAAAGCGACAAAAATGTAGTATATTTTTTTTAGCCTATCCTTCGACTATAAATTACTCGTTAGTGGGCAGGGCATGAAAGAAGAGGGGAATAACAGTGTAAAAACACTGAACACTGATCGTATGGCAGTAATTTCATGGCTCTACGTATTTTGTAGGCGAAGAAATAAAATATTTAACATGATTAAGGAGCCGTCGGATCTCCTGTCGGGACCATATTTTGGTTCACATCGTCTGCTGTATGGGAGCATCCGCAGTCTTTGTTTACATACCAAGATATGAATCTCATCGTGCGTGTTCATTGCTATTTATATTGGATTGATTACTGTACAGAAGTTCATTTATTTCAAGTGATGTTGTTGTGGATGATAATGAGAAAATTGAAACGACAATGCACAGGTTAGGAAGTTAGATGGGATCAGGTAGGCTAGGTAAGGTTAGGTCATGTTCTAATAGGTTCTCTGCATTTTTTTTTCCATTCTCGTGTTTAATATCAATTCCTTAAGTTATTCCTCGTGCTAACTGTCTCCACCTTTACCAAAGAATTTTTGTGTTTATTCACCAAATTTGTAATGTTTGCACCAGTTCTCCTTAAAAAAAAAATAATGGTAACAAATATAGCTTATGCTTTGTTGATTCACAGGTCCTTGTTAACCTCTTCAACTATTTGGGTGTGAGTGACCTTCTGGCTGCCTCCTGTGTGTGCAGTCTATGGAGGGAAGCTTCCATAATCCCATTAGCAGATAAGGTCACCATCATGATCACAGACGATGCAGCTCCGGCAATGGAGACTTTCCAAGCCACGTGTGTTCCATACCGCAACTGGGTGTTCAAGGTTTGTGTTTTGTTTAAATTTACGGCCAAAGTAATTATTGATACACATTCTGTACTTGCAAGTAGAAAAATGTTTTGTACTTTGCAAATTACATCAGAAAAATTATGAATTAAGTTGTAAGTATAATTACTGATGACTAAAGAGTGTATAACTGTGAGAGGTGTGTCATTTGTATAGTGTTATTAAATTAGGTTTACCTGCCTTATATTTGTACTTTATCATCAGATACTTACTTCATGCAGATTATTTCCTTTTCTTTTAACTAATGTTGCTATACTCCATGTTAACTACTGTATTATTTTATGGAATGATAACTTACAGCTATTTATTTGGTTCTGTACATAAATTGTCTTGAACATGTACCCCTTAATAATAGCACATCATGTACGTACAGTACAATTTTGCTTCTTCCTATAAAAAAATCCTGTATTAGAGATGTACATATACAGTACTTGTACTGTATTGTATATCACATTTGTGTGCAGTATTATACAGTATATATTAGATTTAAGGCATTTCATCTGTTGGTCATGTAGAAATGTTTTTCATTCTTTTTCATACATTTTCCTGTAATTTTTGGAGAAAATGGCTTTAAAACTTTAAGTGAACTTAAGTGTCATAACCAGCAATATAGTACTGTTTTACCCTGAACCATTAGTCCGTCCATTATTTAGTACCACATTTAGCTGTTTATATATAATGTTTTGTCATTCACATATTTCTCTTACCTTAATTAGCAACACGTCACTTACCAAGGGACCTCTTCTTCAGGTGTTGGCCAGGACAGAAGAATATCCATGCTGACTTGTCATATTAAATTTCTTTTGCCATCTCTTATTTCCCTGACCAACATCCTTCTTTAAAGCATTGGTCCACCTCTCTTTCCTATAATACAGGGTCATTTTTTATTCAAGAATCCAAAATAATTACTATACTTTAGGAGCCTATAATTGAGCAGGAAAAGCAAAAATGTTCTTCACAGTGATTTGATCAGACTTCTTTCCTACTAATTTTTGGTTCCTATTCGTTGCATGTCCTAGAATATAGTAATCATTTAGGGTTCTTCAATAAAAAATTACGCTGTGCAGTATACTGTACAGTACAGTATATGTAGGTCATCCCCCTACTGCTATCTCCTATGTCCCACTTCTTTACATCTCCTTGTTCTTGTTTCATGTTATCTCTTAGTTTCGTCTGTGTTTCTAAAGAGATTCATTTTTTGAGTAGTAACTATAGTCTTGGTGCTTGCAGTCTTATGCTTCTTCTTTTTTGTACTGTTTATCATTCCCTTCTTTACCACAAACTGGAATGTGGTGTTGATGTATTGTTGGTTGTGGTATAATTCAAGTGCAGGTACCATGGTTTTAGTTTGTGGCAAAGGGGGTAATTTCTCTAATGTATTATCCAATATTTCTCTTTGATAGATATGTTTAAGATTTCCTCAAGATTTTACAGTATTGCTTGAGAATATTGCTCCTCTTGAATATAGCCTTCCATTACAGGAAGTGGACCTGTCCTTGTGTGGGGTATGGGGGGATTGGTGGTTGGGGATGGGCAGTGAGGTGCGCTCCCTCAGTCTACATAGTACTGGCATGAGTCAAGCTGATTTTGTTGGTCTCCTGACACCATGCACAAAGCTTCGTGTCCTCAACCTTAATGGCTCCAGAAGTCTTTTTAGGGAGGGTTAGTTCATACTTTTTTTGTAAATTTATTGCTTTTGTATTCAATATTTAAACATTCAAATCAGATGTGTATCCAAGAGTTCTCCCCACTTAGCCCTTCCTTAGAAAGCTTTTTAACATTATTAGTAAATGTTTATTAATTTTTTAAATAGTGTACTCTTTGTGTAATTGAAGGAAGCAGATATCTCTCCTTCTGGCATGCTAAAGCGAATGTGGAGGAAACAAGCACCACATATCCATTCTTTAGGGTTGTTTAATGTAACCCTGTCTGAGGAGGACTTTGCTGTTTTATTGTCATACTGTTGTCAACTACGCTCACTCAACATTGGCTCTCGGCACCTCTTTAGGTCTGGTAAGTTACGTAGAGTTGTAGTGTGAATAATTGTGTTCATGCTGCAAGACTCATACAGCCAGTACAGTATTACAGTACTATTATATTATAGTCTTTTTGGTACAATAATTGCTGTCAGTAAGAATGTAATACAGTACTGTACTGTAGAACTTAAAGGCACTGTACAGTATTGTCCTGGCTTACATTCTATCATGTTGTATACGGTATTCTTCAGATCTCTAGGATTTATGGCATAAAGTACTGTAGTCCCTCGCCACCCGTGGAGGTAAGGCAAATCCGCAGTTGGCTTGTGGGAAATAGGGAATTAGGTTCTATGGTTGCGGAGAACACTCTTCAAAGTCTAACTAAGTTGCCTGTTCCTCCACAAAAGAATATCTGTATTGTACATTTAATTAAATTTGAGTAAAATATATGTAAAATACTGTAGCTTAATATAAATTAAATAGCAGTATAGGTATAAAATTTATGGAACATCTCCGTGGAGATGGCATGATGCTATAAAATAAGAAAAATGAAGAGCATGGGTGTGTATGTGTGTGAAGTGAATATGTGTGTGTGTAAGGTGAATATGTGTGTGTATGTGTGCACATGTGTGCATGTGTGTGCGTGCATGTGTGTGGACCTGGTAGGTCGCCAAGTTTGACTGTCCTTGTAGCTACATCCCCCTTGCTCTCCCCCTACCATGCCAAGCTGTGTTATTGTTATTTTTCAACTTGTTTTTTGGGGGAAGATATACGCAATTTTATTATAAAAAAAAATTACATACACACACAATCATTCATATAAAATGTGTAAAAAATTAAAAATAAAAGAAATATTTATTATAAGATCAAAAACATAAAGAGAATAAACATTTCTTACATCCGCTGGAGTTAGCCAGACAATCGTGAGAGGGGGAGTACACTCCTGTCTCCCGTGTCCTTAGTGAACCAGTTGCCAACTGGTGGATACTTGAAATTCAATGCCGTCGTTGGTGAAATGGTATACATACAGAGAAAAACCATCGATACCCAGAATCCGAGGTTGGCGAGGGCCTACTGTATATATACAATTATGGTTGTAGGTACAGTACTGTATTGTTGTTAAATGTGATTTCTTCATCTTGATAAAACATTTTTGGTATGAATTGACAAGAGACTATATTTTACAAACAAGAATACAGGGTGTTCTTCAGTGATTATAGGGCAGGCAATAGATACCTTGTATTTGCCTATGCAGTGTACTGTACTGTGTTGTTTACAGTGTTGAATAGATTTATTATTACAGTACCTTTAATAAGTAAATTACATGCTACATTGTGCTTGTCTTATGTGAAAACACTTGGGTTTCAGTTTTTTCTTTTTTCCATTTATTTTTTATTATAACCTTGTGTTAGTCACCATGCATTTAATACTCAACCAATTGGAGGACTTCCTTATCATATTTATTTTTATATTTTTTTATTATGAAAGATAGCTAGAATCAGTGAGCCAAAGTCACTTATGCAAATGCAGTAACAAAATATACAACTTATGTACTGTATATTTGAAAAGGGGATTTTTTCAAATTTGTAAAAGTACAGTACAGTATGTGAAATAGATTGCTTTAATGAATGTGGGATACAGTATGCTATGTACCGATGTATTTGCCCATTGGAGATAAATGTAATATTTGATTCTTTTACTGAAGATGGGTAAGATTTAATTTTCTAGGAAGTTCATGGTATTGATGACTTGATTTACCGGTAGTTTGCATAGTGAAGTGGTTTGATACATCATGGAGTACTGAGGACACTAAAGACTCACTTTGTATATTACATTTGCTGTTTGAGAATGTGGAGAAGTATGTGTGGATATTTCTACCTGTTATCATAGCCATTTTGTGTTAGTTTCCACACTTGTCTACCTTTATTTCTCCTCTTTATATGAACCTTCTTTATCCCTTGATCTGCAACATACAAGAGTGAGTGAGGGAGGAGTAAGGATAATAGCTTGGCAGATCATGACCATATTGTTTTATTAAGTTGTTTGGTTGATTAAGAGAATTAGGCACAATGCTAACAACATTTTCTGAAGTATTTATTGTCACTAGTAACGATCTGTACTTTTGACTTTAGGGAAGATAGACAGATGGCAGTTCATGTTGCCTGATAATCAACATTTTTGTGATATCACTGATTCTATAATTGTCAAACCACTTCTCAGCTGATGTGTTGGTGCTTCAGTAACAAGGTTAAATGTTTATCATGCTCTGATATTGTTTTCAAGGACTTGTTTCTCCTTATCATCTGAAAGTGACACAGCACTCCAGTTGTGTATTGCAATCAAACTTCCTAAATCCAAATTGCTTTGGATCAAACCCTGTTAAAATTTTAGAAAAAATTGAACTTTGGATACCTAAATATCATGGTCTCTTTGTACACACTTTAAGTGTACTAATTTTCCCAATTCCTTAAATGCTGTGGAAAGTACAAGTCATTGTTTGCCTTTAAGCCTAATAATATGTAATATTTACTTAAGCAATAATACAGTACAGTAATGTACATTAAAAAATATATGGCCTCTTACTACCAGGCCAAGTGGGGAAATTTCCAAACATTCTTACTCCTGACAAAATATTCATCTCCAATGAGCTAAATGTTGTACGTATTTATTTTTTAACTTGTAATTTTGGGTAGATATACTTATTTTTTTTTTTACTCAGTTATATGCACATAAATAATGTGAAAAAACTTTCCATATGGTCAAAAACTTAATAAACATTTCTTTGTCTGCAAGAGTGTGAGTTCTCAGCTGCTCAGACTGTCTCCTATGTGTAGGGAAATGTTTGAAAAATAATACGATGTCCAGCTGTAAGAGTACAGTATTAAATATTATAATTACAAAAGTAGCAACAAAGTAGCAGTACATTAAACAAAATCATTATATAAAAATATTTACAAAAGCAGCAGGACATCACATTAAAAACAATCTAAAAATAATCATAGGTGATGCTCGTGCTGCCATCTTGTGAGATGTTGGGGAAATGTTCACTCGTCAGCACTCGGGGTCTACCCCTAGTAGATCCCAAACTTGGGAGAAAAATGGGCAGGGCAGAAAGAATGTAGGTAATGGACAATGTGGTCACCATAGATAACCATTGTGCACCCTTGCCTTTGAGGTGAGTAGATTACGACCACAAATAAGTTCACACATATAGGCAGATTTGTGTTACATAGACTCATTTGATGAGGAACAACTGCACTGAGATGCAACGAGTGACCCAGAACATGCTTTTACACATTCAGACACATACAACCAAATTTATCTTGTACATACTGAAATACTAGTTGAAAAAGGGTTCTTGCATATACAATACATAATCTAATTCACATACAAGTATCCCTCATTGGCTTTCATTTTTTCTTAGTAATTTTCCCATTTCGTCTGTTTACATTGTCTTTCCCGCTTTTTCTCATTTTCTAGTTCTTCTATTTTATCTCTCATATCTTTATCACTTTTCTCTGTTTTCTTTTCTTTCTCTTTCATATTTCCTCATTTCCTCTCTAACTCTTTCTCATTTCCTGTTTTCTCTCTAGTTTAGCATGGTAGTCCTTCCCTT
Source organism: Homarus americanus (assembly GCF_018991925.1). Classification (NCBI taxonomy): domain Eukaryota; kingdom Metazoa; phylum Arthropoda; class Malacostraca; order Decapoda; family Nephropidae; genus Homarus; species Homarus americanus. The sequence goes on along the minus strand of NW_024751660.1, from coordinate 5,540,918 downwards.
GAAAGTACAGTAACAGCAAAAGTTTGAAAGGTCACTGCATAAAATCGGAGGTCAAGTTCACAGAATAGCATAGTTCTGAATCTGCCTACAAGTGCTCTATAAGGCACTGTAGGCCAGTAAAGAATCAGCTTCAGCTCTTCATCTCCTCCAGCCAATAGTAGTTCGATGTGAAAATACTCCAGCAAGGGTTACCAGGAATTTTTTTACCCCTTGATGCAGACTGTGCTTAAAATTTTTGATCTTCTGATGTCGGCCAAAAAGAGTACAGCGACTATTTTTTCTCTCTACACCTGTTTTGTGATGTGTAGAGTACAGTATTTCACAACACCTGCTGTGGTCTGTTGGTTATCCTAAACAGTTATCAGTGCCAGATACTGTACTAACCTGATCAATAATTCTTAAAACTCACTGATAATTTTCCAACACTTTATGTAATCCTGATACTGTAACCATGTTTTCTGCAGACTATCAGAATATGCCTCCCTCTACTGTACTGTTGTTGTTGTTGTTGTTGTTATATTTTTTGAATGGCGTGCAGTCGGTGCGCCACTCAGGGTTGTTGAGTACCATTAACCAACTGTTAGTTTTGATAATACAGACAAGATAGATATTTATTCAGTAAATTTATCATACAAGTTTACAATTGGTTTAGCATGTACAATTCAGTAATATATAGACAATGTGTATCCCTAAACTGTGCTTTTAGTCTAGTGGCTAAGGGGTCAGCTTCTCTCTTAACGCATTCTTCACTCTCTGTATAAAAACTCTTGATAGCATTTAACACTGGCCCATTTATGCTACACTGTACTTTGTCAACATTTCCTACATTGTTTTTCTATCTTCTCTATCATATGCCATACACATAATCTTTCCCTTCTCAGTTTGTGTTCTTTAACACAAGAATTTGATCCACTCATCTCTATTCTTTGACTTCACACTGCTCCTCCTTAACACAGCTTCAGTTTTTGCTTATTCTCTCAGTCCAGTAATAACTTTTACAATATTCTTTTCCTGGTTTACTTAACAAACTTATATTCATCTCTAGTTTTTGTATTAATTTGTATTGTAAGTTACTGTATGTTATTTTATATTGAAAGTTATTGTTTACCAACCCTAAAAAGTACTGTATGTATTATTGTTTAAAAACTTTGACAATCGAGTAGTTGGGATTACCTACAATTTCCCTAGATTACAACTCTATTTTAACCCGAACCTCAAATGTTTACGGGGAACCATTACAAGAAACAGCTGCAACAGGAGGTTCCAAAATTCCAGAAAAGAGCCACAGAAAAAAGTTCTAAACATCCCATAGAAGCTCTGACAGAATACTGTATTCCAAAAATATCAAAACTATTGAAAGGAGAAATATGAAGTATTTTATTTACTGTTGCAGGAGGTTGACATCAGGCTACAAGCCCAGTTTGCTGAGGTCTGGAGAAATGTCTCAGGGAAAGTGAAGAGTTTGAAGCTGTTACATGCAGACCTCAGTCAACAGGAATTTATCAGCTTGTTGAAACAGTGTAGCAGCTTGGAAGACTTGAGATTAGATGGTTTAGCTCATCTTCTTATGGCAGGTAGATACTAGTCTGTAAGCTTGTTTGGTGGATACAGTATGTCTGCAGCACTCACCAACGTCTACACTCTTATGCTTGGATTTTATACCAGCTGGACATTTTCCGCTTCTTCCAATAATCTCTTCATCAGCTGCAAATATTTGTTTTAGATTTGCATTGAATTCGTTGGAAGCTGTGCTTATAATACATGTACTACATCATCTTTCAACTTATAATATTTATATAATCTTTTCTATATACTTGCTCATCAATCTGCTCCTCTTGGGGCATTATATTGCAAAGTTCTGTTTATGGACTGTACTCTCCTTTGCTTAAACTGTAATCGCACAAGAGAAAGGAACGAGTGGTGTGGATATTGGTTTTTCTTACTAATCATTTAATTTTCTTTTTTTCACTAAGGTACCCTCTTGAGCAACCCTGAAGATGTTAAAATGCTCTCAGCCTCCCTGAAGAACGTGACTCGACTGCATTTGGCTTGTTCCAGATACTTGACGGATTCTCTCTTCAGTCGTCTTACCTCAGTTGTGGGGTCACTGAGCAAGCTGTCACTGGCAGGCTGTCAGATTACATTTCATGAAGCAATTCATAGGAGATTTTATCCACAAGATGGACGAATCACAGAGTCAGATCATGTTTTAACTTTCAAGCATATATTAAAATGTATTGAGGAGAATTCCAGTACTTTGAAGGAGTTAAGTCTCGGTAGAACAATCATCGATAGTGAGGCTCTCTATAATCTGTCAAAAGTCCCAGGATTACAGCTTCAGTCATTACACTTGATGTCCTGTGACCAGCTGTCAAAAAGTGGTATTCAGTTACTATGTGAAAACCAAAAGTCCATCACAGACTTGGACCTGAGTCTTTGTTCACGCATCACAGATTATGCAGTGTTGTCTGTATGCCAACACCTCCCCAACATAAAGAAGCTGAATCTGCGAAGATGTCAAGGCATTACGGAGGTATGGAAATTCAAGTGTTTACTTTTTTGTAGGTACTATATATGGAGTTTTACATAGATGTTAAAACACAATCTGAATTTCAGAAAGATGGCCTTAAAAAAGGAAGATCTCTTAAAACACATCTTCTCTTATGTTGGGACCATGGGTGATTGTAGTTAATGACTGGTTGCATACTGTAGATTTGTAAACTGTCTGGTAGCCCCAAGCGATCTGAGTTCCGTAACATGCGGGATACCTGTAATATAAACTATACACACACACACTTACCTGATTTAGTCTAGTGCATCTGGTCGCTACACACAGCCTGGGTTAAGCCTGCTCACAGACTCTGCAAGAGTTCAATCCCCGCCATGACGGGGTGGTTATTAGCTGGTTTCACCATACCCTTACACCTCACTATGGCAGTGTCTCAAAGTTCTAGAAGCTGGGCAAACTGAGTCTGTGCTAGATAATAAACAACAATCATATTCATCCTCATTATATAATTATAATATACTGTAGTATTTAATAGAATATTGATATTGACCAACATTGTAAAAGCTTTCTCATATTTTTACCAAAACAGGTGTTAGTCTTGGTTATTATAAGAGCTTTTGGATTTGATTATCCAAGATGCATTGTTTATAGTGCTTGAAAAAACCCGATATAGTAATTAAATCTGTCGGTAATTAAAGTTCGTTGATAGGGAGTTTTGTGTCACTTCGGGTACAGTAGTTGTGTCGCCATTTGGCCGACATTTTAGTGGATGTGGTGATATCAATAGAAGTAGTGTTATTGATTGTGATGGAGTTTTACTGTGTAGCAATAAAGTTACTGGTTAAGATTCCATGCGTATATGGTAGCAAAGCTATTAATGATGTTTGTGTAGGGATTCGAAGCATTTGAGATGTTAAGGAACATTGAGTAATTTACTTGCATAGCTGTATGGAACTATTATTCATAAAACTGTTTCAACATTACCAAATTTTGACTAATGTTTTTATTTATCATCCAGTGCCACACTGATCTATTTTAATAATCATAACACTAAATGGGTTGGGAGGTGTGGGAGGGAAGAGAGGGAGGGCACAGTAAGAGAATTGCAGTATCAGCCAGCAACAACTTGTATATTTATCCATAAAACAGATTTGTTGTGCTTTCAAGACCTGACACTATTTATATGTAAACAACAAATATATTCATAACATATATTGTATGTGTAATAATGACATTCTGACAGGGTTACAAAGAGAATATATTTGGCTCAAAGCTAGAGTTGTTAGTCATATGTTTGTTAGGTGTGAGGTATAGTCTGAGTCTGGCATGAATGCTGGTGACTTACATGCTTACTCTATTGTTTACTGGGCCGTGGAGGGTCACTGAATGTCATTGGCAATGTGACGGTAAAATGATGAGTTATGAATCTCTGCCCTTAGTCCAGTTAATCTGGGTAATGTACTGTATATAATGATAACATGTAATTAGCCCACATTTTTATCAATACTGACTGTCCATTTGTTGACAGAGGATATTACAAGATAATAGTTATACTGTATTATGTAGATTAATATAAGGTAGTAGGTGCAGTAGTAGCCAGCTATCAAACAGGGAGGTACTACCGCCTGGGAAGATATTGGAAGCATAATGTTGTTTAATGGTAGACCCTGCTGCCATATGGCATCACAAAAATTATGACCAAGTCCCAGGTTGCTGATCTGACATTCTGCCTCATTTACACACAATTGCAGGGTCTCAATTGTTTCTCTTACTTAGACAACACAACATACATACAGTACAGTATATTGTTTCTCACTATTGACCTTTTTTTTATTTATGTTTTTATTTATGGTCCTTTATTATTGTTATTATTATTATTATTATTATTATTATTATTTTTATTATTATTATTATTATTATTATTATTATTATTATTATTGTTATTGTTATTACAGTATTAGATTATATTTTAATTTAATTTTATTAATTTTTATTAATTATTATTGTTATTAATATTATTATTATTACCTGTATTATTATTATTATTAGTAGTAGTAGTAGTCGTAGTAGTAGTAGTAGCAGTAGTAGTAGTAGTAGTAGTAGTAGTAGTAGTAGTAGTATTTGTAGTAGTAGTAGTAGTAGTAGTCTTAACAAACAAGAATTTACAGATGCCATTGCTCTAAGGTACGGTCGGCCAGTAGAAGGTTTGCCCTCCCAATGCGTGTGTGGCTCTTCCTATGACGGCGATCACAGCATGGTGTGCAAGAAAGGGGGCTTCATATGCATGAGGCATGATGAAGTAAGGGACCTCACAGCAAATATGTTGAAGGAAATATGCCGGAATGTCATGGTAGAACCGACCCTCCTTCCATTGGATGGTGAGATCCTCCAACATAGGACTTCAAACACATCTAACGAAGCCCGTGTTGACGTCAGTGCTCGAGGATTCTGGACGCAAGGACAGCGAGCTTTCTTCGACATCAGGATTTTTGATCCCATGGCCGCATGTCACCGTAACCTAGCTCTCGATGCTGCACATAGGAGGAACGAGAACGACAAGATAAGGGCATATGGGGAGAGAATCCAAAACGTTGACCAAGGCAGCTTCACTCCCCTAGTGTTCACAACCTCTGGTGGGATGGAACCAAGTGCAAGATGTTTCTACGCCAGACTCGCGGAGGTGATCTCCGAACAGAAGCAGCAGCCCAGAAGTTTCGTTACAGCCTGGATGAGATGTCGACTGTCTTTCTCTCTCCTTCGGTCGGCTTTGCTCTGCCTCAGGGGAACGAGAGCTTCTGCCCCAATTCCGATAACTGCTGCAGATATCGACTACGAGGCTACAGTCACTGAATGCCGCATAGATCTGCGGCTCAACTAATTTAACACAGATAGGATAGCTTCTTATGTATTAGGATATTTAATATTAAGGTAAATAAATGGTGGCGAAGGTGTGGCTATTGGGGGAGGCTGGAGGCCACGTAAAAAAAAAAAAAAAAAGTAGTAGTAGTATTACCGGTGGAGTAGTTGTTTTATATTTCATACACAGGCCCTGATGTCGTTCATTGACCTGTGCCCTAGTGGGCTAATCCCATGTCCCCCTACTACTGTTATAAGGCATCACCCTCTCTCAAGTTATGAGGGCACTTGTGGTACAGTATAGTATTCTTGAATTTTTTACTCCAATTTATTGCAGGTTGGTATTAGAGCCCTTGGGCAGCTGAAGCATCTGGAGGAGCTGAATATCTCACACTTGGAGGCTGTTACATCAGAAAGTGTGGAGGAGGCTCTGGGGAAGGAGCCAAGACCAACCTTACGAGTGCTCAACCTGGCATCTCTGCCACTTAGTTGGAAGACTGTTGCAAACATGGCAACATTGACACCCAACCTTATACACCTAGATGTCTCGATGTGTATTAGTGGCATAAATGACAAAAGCCTTCAGGTTAGAACTTTGATGATCCCAGAAGTTCTAACAATGAGCTATGACAACACAGTACAGGCAGTCCCTGAGTTACGAATGGGTTACGTTCCTGGACCCTATCCGTAAGTTGATCTGTTCGCAAGTCGGAGTAGTGTTAATTCCATACACAACAAATTATGTAAATACTATAAATAAAGTGCTGTTAAACAATATAAAGTAATGCAAAAAATGGTATTTTAGTTAAAGGTTTCTCTCATGAATATATTGGGATCCTGTTCGTAAGTGCAGGTGTTTGTAAGTCAGGCGTTCGTAACTCGGGATCTGCTTGTACAGGTATGGGACCATTTATCTGACATGCTTGGGACCTGGGGGTTGCTGGATAAGGTTTTTTCTTGAATTTGGAGCACTCGGGTCTAAAATGTACAAAATGTACAGTGAACCCTCTGTAACTGGTTGTGAAGCCTATGTTCAAATCACTAGATTCGACCCTAAAAGTGACTGAAGTAACAAAATTATATAAATAGTACAGCAATGATGAAAGCATAGAAAGGGCAAAAATTATACAAATTAGTGTACAAACTGTGTCACAGTTGCCCTTAATACTCATCTTAGTAATGCAACAGCGTCCTTAATAACGGTACTCTGCTGCGGACCCTCTGACCTCCACACACCTTCACGGATATAAACCCGTGGATACATATACTTTATCATAATTATTTCTTTCATTTATTTTGGCACTTTCTGTACGTAAGTTTATTTGTACATCTAACTGAGTGTGTATGTAACTTTGTAAAGAAAATTAAGAAAATCACATATATTTATTCCAAATTACAAGTTGAAAAATAACCATAACATAACATATAGCTCACAGGTGGAGAATGGTTAGAAATACTGTATTTCTGCTCAGCCTGAGAATTACTTTTGACGCTAATTATAACCCTTTCACCGCATTGTTTGATGATGTAATTATTCCCATCAAGTGTGATTAAGTTATCATAAATGAAAGTGCTGATTTGAGCTTTTTTATTACTTTTATATTATGAGAATAATGTGAAGTTTCCATATCTGGCATAAAAATTCCTTTGGGATGTGGGTAGCTAGTGGATACAGGGTATTCATGATATTTTTTATAAAACATATTGAACAAAATATTATTTTGTAACTTGGGTATTCTTCAGGTAAAGTGGTCTGATGAAATCACATGTTAAAATTGCCTACCAAGTTATTCATCACTGTACTGTACATTATTATTTTATGTAAATTATAACCAGGTTTTGAGGTCCAATATTGATACTGTACCTCACCTGGAATAATTTTGGGTGAAACCAAACAAAATGGACAATACAAACACATTTTTTTAAATAGAAATATCAAACTTGCATATATTCACTTAATTTGTTAACCATAAAAATGCATTTTATAAAGTTCCTTGCAACTCTTCCAACAGTCATCTTTCATCTTACACCCATGGGTCTGTCAAGGGAAATAAAATCAGTACAAACACATACCAGTAGCTAATTACATAAAAATAATACCTGTACAGTAATTAGTCAGTAAAAATATGCCTTAGTTACTACAAAATATTTGCTTTTCCACTTTCACACCACCACAAAAACTGGCAAGCCAAAATAGTGGTAGAGTAGTTCAATAATATTCCTTCTTTTATACAGTACTGTGCTGTATATGGTATATTTTCATACTTGACACAATTATACTGCCTGTCCCCATATAATAGAATGAAAACTTATCTTATTTATTCAGATGACAGTCAATATAAAACCTCTTATGACGGTCAGCAATGGTTGGGCTCAGGTGTCAGGCATCGTGTGCAACTACAAGTGTGTGTTGTAGTTGAGTCTTTCACCAAAAGATGGTAGCACAACCCAGGACTGGCAGTGCATTTAAATTCTTGGAACATAGTCAGTTTAAGCAGGGAATAATAAAAGTTTTTGATGCCATGGAGTACAGTCGATTTGCACAGTGTAGCACAATAATTTTAAATTTGACTACAGTCAATTTGCACAGTGAAAGGGTTAAATAGTAATTTGTTCCAGAACATAGCCAGTTTTTAGAGTGCTCCAGATACTGGAACACCAGATAAATGGTCCCAATTCTGTATGTGTTTTTCTCTATAGTCAACATCAGTTCAAGTAGTCCCTTGTATAGTATAGTATGAATGATAACAAGTGAAGGGGGAGTGTGGTAGTTCATGAGTTGTGGTCATTGTGAATTGTAGTGGGGAAAGCCTTGCAAGAATTCTATATAAAGAAATACTTTATCACATTTCATTCCTACTCTTGTAAATTTTCTTATATCCTTTAATCTTTTTTATGTAATATTTTCATTCCAAATTTTGTATTTATCTGCATTTTGAAATCTTATAGGTTTACATCTAGTATATGGAATAATTGGAATGCCCAATATTTCATATAAGCATCTTATAGGCCGGTAATTCACACTAAGCCTAGGTTTTATTTCCCTGAATAAAGTACTGTACATGTCAGAAGGTACTACACACTCAGGCTTAAGGCTCACTGCCCCCTTTTCATAGGTATCTGGTTCCCTGAATCGATCTCACTTCTCTGTCAACAGGCTATATGTAAATCTCTGACAAAGCTCCAGATCCTCAACATTAATGGGTGCACACCTGTGTCAGACATTGGTTTATCAGGCCACGGCCTTGGTCAAAATGATCCAAATGTAGCTGAAACAGGTCTCTCACTAGAAGCCCTTGGCATAAGGGAAAGAGGTAAGCAATTCAGATATTTTTGTCCACAAATTTATTAATCATTCACTTATAATGAAAATGTAAACAGTATAATTTGTAATTTGCATGGATGGGAGGGTGGTAGCAAATGAAACACAAGTGGACATTGGGACCTTACAGTCTCCTGAGGAATGTAAGGTTGAAACATAAACACGGGTCAGGAGTAAAATTTCCAGCGTCCACTTGTGTTTCTTCTGCTGCCACACTCCCAGATAGATATATGTTTTTTATTTATCAGTTCATCACAACAAAGAGAGTTACAGTGTTTATATATATTGTCTGTGGTGTAGCTGTACTATATGTTTTCCATTGTTATGGAGCAGCTTGTACTTGATAGGTCCTCAACTGTATTTCATGGACTTTATCTCGGCAGAATCTCCTTTAAGATTCCAGTTATTTTAAAAAATCAGATTTTAAATGCAATATTTGCAAGTCAGTTAGTAGCACAACAGCTAAACCATTTGATTGGGGAATATTCTATATTATTAACTGTCATTAAATCAATTTGGTAACTTAATATTTAGCTTGGTATCACATATCCATCCTTTTCATTCCGAGCAGAGTGGCAGTTGCAGACCCCTCACCAAGGTCTGAGCTCACCAGCTGTTGAAGAACCAGCAGTAGCACTTGAAACAGATGTGAAAGATGATGCATGTTAGTTGAGTGTTTAGCAAGTGAATAATAAATAGTATCATAATAATCCCTAAGTAGAATATGAGGTGGAAACTAATATTTATTTATATTTTTAGCTTATTCTGTAGTAAATTAATTTAGTCTATTTGTATGTTTCCTCGAATCATCCTGATTGCATAGGGTCTTCCTGTTCCCAGAGAAAGGCTAAATAGGGATTTTTTTAACAAAATAAAATTACCTCACAAAAGGAAAGAAAAGTCACCCAAGAAATCCAATTAAAGTTCAGTAATTTTTAAACACAAGTGATAAACCCCGATAGCCGGAATACTTAATGCAGAGCTCTTTCCAGGTAATGAGACAGCTGTCTCGAACCCAGAAAAATCCAACATCCTCATAATTTTTCTCGGAACTTTCCAGAATTGCTCATTATTTCATCCTCGGAATTTGCTCCAAGACCCAGAAAAAAAATTGGAGAAAGTTTCTGTAATTTTCCAGAATTTTGCACCATTTCATCGTCAGAATAATTTTATTGTAATTTTCCAGAAAATGTGCCTTGATTTTTTTAATTTGCTCCCAGACTCAGAAAAATTTTTTTTGAGAGATTTTCTGTAATTTTCTCGGAATTACTCAGAAAATGCCCCTGATTTTCAACCTCGGAACCTCATTCACAGACCTGGAATGGAGAGAATTTTCTCATAAAAATTCTGAGCCAATTTCAATTCTGGGTACGGTATTGGAAAGTTCTGATTAATAATAATAATTAACGGTTTATTGAAAAAATTCTGCAGCCCGAAGGCTGAAAATATACATTGGACATAAATGACTTATTACATACATTGGTGGTTTAACAAAAGCCTTCATTAGAGAAAGGTAAAGGAACATACAGTGAACATACAGATTAATGTAGGTGTTGAACAGCAAACTCGTAGTGTAGTAACTCCCTCCCAGATGGTGTTAGGAGGAACTCACGTGGTGTAGTAGTTCCCTCAGATGGTGTTATGAGGGACTAATGGAGCTATTACTGTAATTGTGATGGTACAGTATAATAAACACATCCTTAGCCACCTCATATACTGTACAATACAGTATTGTAATTATTTTATGCATTCCTGCTGTTATTACATGCTTTTTGTTTTTACCCCATGTGTATGGGGTCTCACAAAAATTCACAATCAGTAACAGAAACATGGCATTTTTATATAGATTGGATTCTTAATGTTCCAACAACAGTCACTTTCTGACCTCATAGTCACCTGAGGTTGACTTTGACCATCACTTATGACCCAAGGATCCCCTCCCTCCTGGGCCCCTCCCTCATCACACCACTGAGGCGTAGTAAGATGATAACTTTGACAATTCCTCTGTGTGTGAGAATTACGATATCAGTGGCAAGGCGATTGGCCACAACTGGCGGCTGGGCCTGCCTGGCCGATGTGAGTCATACTGTCATGATGTCGACATCATAGAGGAACCGTGTATACCTCACTGGGTAAAATTTATGTGGATTCGTGGTGCTCTTGTGGAATTTGGACATCTTAAGTTTCCACCTGTGTAGTGATGTGGCTTTAATTTGATATGCTGTGCTGCTTCATCTTCCATTTCTCCTTTAATTTTTAATGCACTGTATATGCTATTACTGCTTTACCTGGCAGTTGTTAAGACATTGAAATAAGATCTCAGCAACTTCATTTCTGTAAATGTGCATATTAATAACTTCTCCCACAACACTTACCCTGGGATGATGCTCTTCCCTCACAGGTTGGAGACTCAGTGTTTTGCATGCAACATGTGTTCTAGTTATTTTTAATGTACTGGCACCTCTTCTGGGTGTAGGAAAGGCTTCAAGCAAGTACCTGTATAACATCTTTACAGAAAAATATGTCAGGTTCCTTAGTTTCTGCTATAGATATTCCTATAGATCATAGTGAATTTACTTAATGTAACACCTAATGCACTGTATTTGATCAATGCTCTTACCCCTAGTACTGTACTGTACCTTACTGTACTGTACTGTATTGTATTACTAAACCAAAGACTTTTCCCCATATGAAGTGGACATATTTCTTGCCAATACTTCAAGGGTTACCTTAACATCACAGGTTTCCTGGAGTCTGGTTCCTCCTGTACCAACACTGGATAGACTAACTATCCGAACGACTAGTAAGATGATAAATGGTGAAAATAAAAAAAAGGGATTTTTTCTCCAATCTCATTTCTACTAGGATGTAAAGTGACCAGGCAGGCACTAATCTCCTGAATCTTAGCACTTACCATCTAGTGGGTTAGCTCATCATTATGGCAGGAAGCATTTTTGCCTATCATTGATATGCACGTGCAGCTAATAGTGTCTCCTCATTTTATTGCTGAGTGTCTAAAGAGGGAATCAGAGCCTTCACTCAGACCAAGATTTACACGCAGGGCCGTTTGTCTTTGTTGGGAACATTATATCAATGAGGTACAGTATGGAATACTTGGGTACAGTAATTTTGTTGGATTGCTTGTTTTATAACCTTTAGTAAACATAGCTTATCTATCTGTTGTTGGAGTGTAGATATTTGACGTGTACGTACAGCAATTTTATTGAGGATTTGGGAATGAGTTGATGGTCTTGAAGGGTTGGTGGGAAATGCTGTAATTATACAGCCACCACTTATCCATTTAATTTTTAACCCCTTCACTACAGGGATGCCACTTTTTATATTTTACTTGGCTAATGCCAGATGATTTTTATTCAGCACAGAGGGGGGACTCTTACACAAGGGATTAACATCTCTATATACAGATTTGGCCTTAATATTTTTCAGAATATTTGTCTTGACTTAATTCCCACACTTCAGAGAGCAGCCCCTTATTCTTCATCTCTATGACAGATCCATTCAAAGTGCAGCTTGGTTCGAGAGCAGAAAAAGTCCTCCGTCAAGAAGAAGAAGTAAAGAGATATTTGCTGAATAACGTTGAAGATATTGTTAAATCATCTGAATATGGTGTATGTAACTTGATAGGTGAGTTATTTACAAGGTAATCTGAATGATTTTCCCTTTTCTTTTTGACAGAGATTGATATTTGTTCCCTTAAACTTTTACTAAGAGTACATAGGATACTTATGAGTACAGTACAGTACTGGACAAAGACTCTGTGCCACTGTGTTGATGCTTCTCTTACAATGATGATATAGTATCCCAGTCTGTCCATCACTGGAGTCTCAAAGGTCAGCACATGGAGATATGAACACCTGGCTCTTGTAAACTGTTCCACTCATCCACATTATGCAGCAACAATTGATTTGTATAAGTTAATCATAATTTTAGTATATTTACATGCTGTGTCTGGTGGCATCAAAGACTATAAACCTTTTTCTGTTGATTTTTTAAAATTAAGATATCTCGACCTAACACAGTATCACCCAGGGATTAATATATCAGAGGCTTAAGTCATAAACAGTTAACACACATCCACAGACCAAGGGAACCTCTTGCGATATGGCCCTAAACCCCCTATCAGAGGCATCATACAGTATTTTACTTGTACTTGGCTTAAAATGTTTGTTTTTTCCTGTGTGTTTTGCAAATCATATGATAAAGAATGCATAGTATCCAGGGATTATTATACAGGATGTGGTCTCCGTAATGGTTGTGCTTCATCATCATCACAACTATTTTATGGCCATTTTCCACACTTGCTTAGGTTAGCGTCGTTGTGTGTGGTCAAAACATCTTATTTGAATGCCTTGATCATAGCCGAACATTTTCAAGCTGTATAGTTTTCAACTTTGTAATATTCATATTTGATAATTACTTCAGAAATTTTTATATGCTTAATTTTACTCAATGTAAATAAGTACTTTACCAGTTATTTTATTAAAGATAAGGAAGAGTGCTGCTGTAAACATTATCTTCTATTGTTGGACAGATGGAGAAAATGTGGAATGCATCTTGAATTCATTAAATCTAAGATACATTTTTCCTGTTTTTGTGAAATCAGGTTTGCGTGAGCTGAATCTTTGTGGTTGCAAAAAAATCACAAATGTCACATTGGTTCATGCTTTCAACTTCAGGGAATTACAGTACCTCAACCTCTCACACTGTTACTCGGTATGTATATAACTTTTAAGTATTTTTCTTATTTTTCAACTGTATGAATTTCACCTTTTAGTTGTTGTTTCTCTACGAATATTTCATAGGGTGTTTGATAACTGAGGTGCCAGGTAAAACACTCTGATTAACTTGTATATTTTAAGAAGTGTTTGTGTGATTTGTGAGTACGGTAGGTACTGTAGTTGTTGGGAGACAGCCATGTTTGGATCATCTCATACTACAGTACAGGGGGACCCCGACTTACGAACGCTCGCCAATATGAACGTGGTTAAACTTGAAATTTACAGTACAGTCAACCCTCACTTTACACGGTCCCACATTCCGCGTTTCCAGGTTTACACGGTGCCCTGCCAGAACCCAGGATGCTCACATTCCGCGGTGGGTGTACCCCTTTATGCGGGTGAAGTATAATTTTTTTATTTAGCTCATAAAATTCATACAAATTATCCGGCCAGAATATAATTTACATTGCTGGAATTCTTACAATTTGATGATCATTTTGAATATAAACATCATAGATTTTGCATTAGACATACAAATTTTAGATATAATGTTTACTCTGAGTAAATATGTTATCTTTTGTGCAAAATATATGACATTTATATTCAAAATATTCCTGGTCTTACAAGGAATCCAGCAATGTCAATTATATTATCCTAACTTTAGTTTGAGGTATTATTTATTACTATACCTGGTTTTCCCCCCAAAATTTCTTAGAGAGGGAAGAGCCAGCGAGTGTAGTGTGAGAAGAGGGGGAGGGAGTCGAGTCCATTATTTGAATGGACATTAACTTGGCGACTGTATTTCTCTATTTCTCTTAAGTATTAATTGTGTGCATGTACCATCATAAAATTAAGATGTTATTTTTACTAGAACATAGGTATTGTGTTGGAAAAAGTGGAGTTTGGGGGTCAGCTGGTCTCTATTTCATTTAATCCCATATGTTATGTTATTCACTTTACGCGTTTCTCACTTTCCGCGGTACCCTGTGGGTTACATTAACCGCGTAAAGTGAGGGTTGACTGTATTTTATTTACCTGATGCTTTATTTTTTTACTTTCATTTACTGTATTTTGTCATTTTATTTCTTCTTTTGTCTTAAATCAATTGATTTTAGATGTATATAAGGACTTAAGCTGCGATATAGTGGGATTTTAATTTTTTTTCTGTAAGTACCTTATGCACACATCATGTGTTCTGACTTAAGAACGTTCTCAGGAACGAAACCCATTCGTAACTGTACATAGTTTTTATGCATTTTTACTGAATAAATAAAATTGATCCTTTGCACCTCAAAAGAAAATTTTATTATGTGTTTCTAAGATGGAAAACATTATGATTTTGTTATTAAAAATATATATAAATAAATGCTTTTTCAGATAGGAGAGGCTGGTCTGGAAGCCATGGCCCGTCATTGTCCGAGCCTTGAAGTCTTGATGCTGGCAGAGTGTGGTCAAACTACGGACCAGGTTATATTAGTCATTGCTCACTACCTCAGACGTATCAAGACATTAGATTTACAGGTGTGGATATGTAATCACAGTATATACTTTCTGTTAATTGATCATTAGTTCACATACTATTATTTCTTGATGCAGAAGTGTTCGGCAGTTATTTGAAACAATAAAGTGCAAATATTTTTTATTATATAGGTGTGTGGATGGCATCAGACGTGTGTGGGGAAAATTTTACATTGGTCAAAAAACATGAAGAATATACAGTATAGTGTACAGATAACTAAATACTGCAATAGTTTTTGTACTAAAGGAAAAAGTGTATAGGATTGATGAAGTGAATTACTGACTTTTGATAAATAGGGCATTTAAATGTACAAGTGGAAAGTTAAGTAAGATAAACAAGTTACTGTATACATGATGACCCTTTGGTGTTAAACTTTGTCCAGTTCTCTGTAGTTGGCCAACTTTACCCTCACTCACTCTCTTTATAAACCGCTCTTTTAATATTTTATTTGGCTAATGCCATATGATTTTAACCAGCTTTCTAGGGGACCCAATGCACAATGGGGTAAACTTTATTATGGATCAGATGTCTGACTGACCTCCTATGCCAAATGGCTTCCGTTAATTTACTGACAGTCTGAGTAATCTGGAACAGTAGACCAACCCCCATTTGGTTGCTGAGGCTGATTTTGAGATTGCTCAGCCCTCCCTCTTGTACCTGTCCTCCCTAAAAAAGTTGGATTGGAAGTAAAGGTTGACTTTTAGAGGTAAAGGATGTAATTAGAGCTGTGTTTATTTAACTTGTATAGTGTAAATTTTTACTTATACCTTTTCTGAAATTCCATACTGTGCAGCTTCCTCCAGAAGAATCAAAATATCCAATTTCTTGTTTCTGGCCAGATCCTGTTATTGTACTTATTATAGGCAAGCTGATGTCCATGCTACGAGAGTACATGACACCCGCATACCATCTTGTTAGGTAGCCATCAATTTGGTTTGTTAGTCAAGTGTTACCAAGGATTGTTTGGCATTAGACAACACCATAGTTAAGCGTCTAAAACTGTAAGAAGAACTAAGCTGACAATAATAATAGATCAGGTGTTCAACAGCTCCTCTCTGTATAGTTGTGGAACTGGACCTTTTGTGTTGGTCCTTACAACATCTTGTTGCCAGTGTCAAACAGAAACAGATCAGAGCTAATATTTTTATGCTCAGCATCAAATAATCTTTTAACCCTTCCCCACATTAGGATACCTTATACAAAGTGTCTCCTTTTAGAATCTGGTACAGTATTAGGGTCAAGCTTATTCAAATTTTCAGATTTATTTAGTTTTTACGATCCTTGTCACATAACTTGGGGCTGCGGTGCCTAAGGATTCAACCTACTTGACTTGTTGGCAACACAGGATGCTTAGTTTTGATGTACCCTGTATGTTTATAAATTATCTCACACTTTTAGACATTCTGCCTCTAGCCTTAAAGTTCCCTGAAATAATGAATACCTGTACATGAGACTACAGTAATACCCGTTGTGACTCATATTCTCCACCCAGATGTGTGTCCAGCTGACAGATGATGCTCTGGACAGCCTCAGCAACTGCCACACCTTGCAATACCTAGATGTCAGTGGCTGTGACAGGATGAGTCTGGAGCAGGTGCGGTTTGTCCAAGGAAAAATACCAAGGCTTCTCAATTTTCACCACCGTGGAGTAAGAGAGAAGGGGCCAAGTGAGATGCATATGGAAGAGCTGCCTTCAAAATTCACTGTGCAGATTCCTCCTCCACCCCCTCTCTTCTCTAAACTCAAAAGGAAAGGAGCACGTAGATAGAAAATAGAATTTGAGCGCTGTTAAACCTAAACTAAAATCATCTATGATTGTACAGTATAGCTTAATTTATTTCCAGAGTTATATATTCTATGGCCAGTACAGTACTGTAATCTATTCTCACCTTTTTCAGTACTGCCTCTGATTTTATTTATTCATTTATTTATCAATTTTTTAAGGAAAGCACTGCCTTATTATATTGACATTGATAGATTAGACTGAACCAACATATTTAAGATTCTCATTTAATAATACAGTACAGTATACTGATTTTTCTTTTTATTAGAACTGAAATTTTACCCCTTAGACTGCTCCAGACCCTAAGTTTTGTGGTATTGTTTGAATGGGACTGCCATGTTTGAGCGGGATACCCATCTTTACACACATCACTGGAGTAGTTGCTGTGCAGTAGAAAGGTTTCAGTTACCGCTGGATGTCACATGGGACGGATGGTATATTTTGTTTTTGAATATGTGGAGTGTGGTAACAACTGTTGCATCTCTCCCACCCATCTTTTCACACGTGCTGCTTTCCCGCCCATTTAAGCGCCGATTTGAACCATGAAACGTGGTAAATATGGTTATGTTATTTTATGTCTTATTGATGAAAATTTTAATTGCTGTTGTTCACCTGATTCCAAATAATGGTAAAATAAAGGGTTCAAAGTGGGAAAAAAGTGCAATAAATGTTTCCCAGTGCTTCTCAGTGTATTTGTTTGTGTTTATAAGTGCTTGTATGTAACTACAGGTATCAGGTATTATTGTGATGTGTAAAGTAATTTCCCAGTTTTCTTTGTTGGTTTCTGTTTTTTTTTTATTACTAAAGTCCCCTCTTATGGCATCCCTAATCACTGTACAGTCCCCCAAAAAGTACATTATCGTTATATTTTCCATCGCTACAATTTGAAACTCTAGATGAATTACTTTGATATGATCCCCAGTGCATCATCATAAGTTGGTATGCCTGCTGGCTATATTCGTAACAACAGCTAGAGATGGGGGAGGGAGTCATCCTTGTATGGCACACTAGATACTCTAATTTAAAAAGAAATCCATTAAGCTGCATTAATGTATGTATCATGCTGGGTAGAATCAAGACATGTGTAAACAAACCACTGACTGATGATTACAATAACACTGGAATATTCATTATATGGAAATGCTTCAGAACATCATAATTGAGAATGGGACCTCAATACGGACATTTCACTATTACGTCGTTGTACTGACGGTGTTTCGTTCACACTAAGTTTCACAATATGCATGATCAAGTTGTTCATGATATGTCTTATTTATGAATAGTGACTAAGCAAATAGTACTGTACTTGATATTTGAGTGAACTGCTGTCTCAGTACTGTATTACATATACCCTCATTGTGATGTACAATGATAGCACCCCTTACTTTTTGCGATGTTTCCCGACAGTTCCTCACCGGCATGGTGTTGGTATCCATTTACAACATCCACTCCAAGTCATGTAATATATGCTCTGAGGCCTCAGAGGATTCACATCATTCAAAAATGTATATACTGTATTGTATACTCATTCATGCTCAAAGATTGCAGATGCAGTACAGTACAGTACTACCATCCGTTCAGAAACAGGTTGAGTAACATTGCTCGAAAAGCCTTGAATCACATCGACCCCGTGGCTAAAGATACTCTTTTGGGAGACTGTATATCAATTTGCTTAGTACCAAAAGAGTCCTGTTTTACCAGACTACAGCCTCTTTTTTTTTTTTCAGAATTTTCCCAAGACCTAATTTAATTCATTTATACAAACAGACCTAGAAAAATAAGATGCAGTCTAAGGGCTAAGCTTTCCACTTCACAGTTCTTGTCCATCAATTTTAATGAGGGATAATTTGCTTCACATATTCAAACCTTAAAGCTCTTGTGATATACTGTACCTCTAATTTAGTATTACCTGATGTTAACCTTTTTTCCATATAAATCCACATTGATTAGTCTCAGAAATTTTATAGAGTACCATAGCTGATAATTTCAGATATTTTCCACCATCATCATTCCAGGAAACAACAGTGCTTCACATACTCACTATTTATATATACTGTAAAGACTAAGAAATAAGAGCATCAGAGAAGAAATGTACCGATAACTTAAATGTAACTCATCTTCCTAGCAAGTCAGTGGCAAGCTTCCTTGAATAGTTTTATACATGGATTTCTTCAGTATAAACCAAAGTATTTTATTTTAACAACTATAATCACAAGAGCAGAAGATATGTTAAGCATCTTTAATGAATTGATGGTGATGTTACTCATGGTTTGGATTCCACAGTCTCAAAATAAGGTTTTTAAGAAAAAGTGAACATAATATAATCTGTTTGATTCTTCAGGTCAATAGGTGTGCTTGGATATTTTTCACATGATATATCTTTGGACCTTCCTGTAATCTATGTGGCAGCTGTTAGATGTATTTAGATGCTGATGAGCTAAATTTTATTGGTTGTAATCATCACCTGAACATAGATTATGATATTTTTACTGTATAAACTTTTAAGAGGTACTTCCAGAAACAAACGAATTTTACAATTTAACAGGTTCCTTGAAAGTTTTTATATTTAGGTTTTGGTTTCTTGTAAATATCGTTTATTTACTAATCTTATCATAGTTTTCCTGGTCAACTGATCCTTATCCTTGATCATATTCCTTGTTGTTCTCACTTGTTTTGAATATGAAGCCTTAAGATGCCTTGGCAACCTGAGATTCATTGTGGAAGTTTTGGCAGATGTTGAGCATGTGACAAGAAGATGAGTTGTGTTATGTGGAGCAGTGTTTTAATGCGGATAGAGTGGATGTTATGTCAATACAGTATTGCCCAAGGGAAGGATAGTGTCCACAGTGTAGATCGGCAAGATATGCTTTCAGTTCTCTGGGAGGGTTGTTACAGTACTTAAATGTGTATATTTGGTGCTGGTGGAGATGATTTCAGTATGCTGTTTGGAGAGAATCATTATACAGTATGGAGGATCATGTTAAGGTGTTATGTATGTGTTTTGGGTGAAATATCGTTTCATGTATGGGAATAATTATGTGCTGTTATGTATAGTTTAAAATTAAATTGCGGGAATGAGTTGGGTGTTGTGCTGTGAACTCTGCCCCTGATGTATATGGAGGTGTTTTTCAGAATGTAAGTGACTATTATTTATGATTTTAGTGCATTATCTATTTGTTCTTAATGATTTTATTTGAATTTTTGAGGGATGATGAAGATTTTATATATATATATATATATATATATATATATATATATATATATATATATATATATATATATATATATATATATATATATATATATATATATATATATATATATATATATATATATATATACACACCTATACTATAATATATATATATATAAATATATATATATGTTATATATATATAATATATATACAGTATATATATACTTACATGTATAACATATATATATATATATATACAATATATATATATATATATATATATATATATATATATTATAATATATATATATATATTATATTGATATATATATATATATATATATATATATATATATATATATATATATATATATATATATATATATATATATATATATATATATATATATATATATATATATATATATATATATACACACCTGGTACTATCAAGGACCCTTGACAAAAATTTGTCTGGAGGTTACCCTTGGTGAGAATGACATATACAGGTGCTCCTCTACTTAAGAACGTTCAACTTACAAACTTTCAGAGATACAAACATCATCACTGAGGGGGGTTACCTGCCAGAACCAGTGTTTAATGTGGATGAGACTGGATTATTTTGAAGAAAATTCCAGATAAAACAAACATTACCTAAGAGAAGAGTGAGCCAGGTTTTAAGGCTGTATTAAAGGTATAGCTGTACTAAATATCCATAATCTTTTCGTTTTTTACAATATGTTTGGTGTCTACAAGAGTAAAGTTGGACTTACAAACAATTGGACTTACAAACAAGCCTCAGGAACATAACTCGTTCGTAAGTAGAGGAGCACATGTACTTGGTTGTACTTAAGTTTTCCCGTTGATTTTAACTTAACTTAGTGTACTGACATTATAGAGGCTCCAGGGATCAGTTTATAATGCTTTGTACACATTAACCCATAGAGATTGTTTCACTTCACTAACCAGGGTTTGGGAGGGTATTATTGTGGTACAGTATACTGTAAGTTGGGCACCGCTAACCATGTCAGTGTCCTGGACTAAGTTACTAATCCTTCTCCTCTGGGGGGACGTTACCCTGAAAATTTGGGAAAATGGCATATAAATTACTTAACTTTTTTATTTTAATGTTGAAATAATATACTGGAATGTTTATCAAAGGAGCTCACACTGTTACTTCCTATGTGCGTTTGTTGTGATTATTCGCCACTGTGTGAAATATAAGAACAAATACAGTACTGTACATTACAATATTTATATTTGGCATTCAAAATGTGTATTCTCTGTATTGTAAGCTAGTGATATATTATTATTCTTGTCTGGTGTGATGTACAGTACCTATATTTAAAGAAGCAGTTATGTTAAAACTTCTGCTACAAATCAAGCTTTAACTTAGTATGATAAATAAAATAAATAAAATTACAGTACTTATATATTTTGGATACACTTAAAGGAAAGCAGTAAAAATTATGTCTTACTTGAAATTCTATTCATTATTTTATAAAAATTTCCTGTTAGTTGGTGTCTTCTACTGAATAAAACAAAAATATTAGCGATGACTAGTCGAGGACCTCTGAACAGCACAGTCTAGATCCTCATAGACTTACATGTTAAATATTTCAACATGACATATGTGATAAGAGGATCGATCTAGGTACATTTGAGTCTTCACGCAATTTTAATGAAATTACTTGCCATTTTTGTGCTGTTGCTTAAAGGACCCTGTTTTGTGTGTTCTGTCTCTCCAGGTACTGTAGAAGGGAAGTTTAACCCCTGGAACTTTGTGAATCTGGGCCCAGAGTGACCATATAGGTAGCTTCATGGATGCTGTAGTTAGTCTTTGATTTGAACAATGATGCAATTGAATAATTATGTGATTTTAAATACAGTAGTGCAGGTATAATTGAGAATAGCTACATGTATTTTCCAACTAATTGCTACATGCATTTATACTATGAAGGACTTTAATTTCAATATTAGCAAGGGTTGCTGATGTTGTCTGATACTACAAGACACCTGTATAGTCCTTCAGAACAGGGTGAAGGCTTTTAACATTTTATATATACAATACATAAAGACAGTAATACAGTATTTAAGTCTAAATTATCTCAGAACTATAAAAAGAATTATCTTAGCAGAAATTGGTCCGATTTGACTGATTTACTTCAAATACCTGGTATCTCTAAATTATGTTTGTTATTATGTATGTAATATGTGTATGTATGTGTGTGTGTGGGAGTTGATGTTTGTTTTGCCTTAAATGTCTTATATGGTATATCATCTTTCAATAGGCGGGTCAGATATACAGCATCACTAAGCCAGGAGGTGTGACTAGTTGTTGGAATTAACTCCTACCCTACAGAGATGCCTTTTTTAATATTTATGATAATATGGCTAGCACCAGAAGAGTATTTTCTGTCCAGAGGGGAACCCATACACACAAGATTAATGAAATCAGTTAAGGTGACTCTCCATTATACAGTGGCTTGGAAAGGGAGATTTGGAAGCAAAGCTTCAGTGTTCAAAATAGGTTTCTGAATAAGGACTTGATGTCACACTGATTCCTATATGGTATATCATCTTTCAATAGGCGGGTCAGATATACAGCATCACTAAGCCAGGAGGTGTGACTAGTTGTTGGAATTAACTCCTACCCTACAGAGATGCCTTTTTTAATATTTATGATAATATGGCTAGCACCAGAAGAGTATTTTCTGTCCAGAGGGGAACCCATACACACAAGATTAATGAAATCAGTTAAGGTGACTCTCCATTATACAGTGGCTTGGAAAGGGAGATTTGGAAGCAAAGCTTCAGTGTTCAAAATAGGTTTCTGAATAAGGACTTGATGTCACACTGATTATAATCCATTCTCAGGTCTAAGGTGAGGATGCCCGACTCCCGTATTACTGATTAGCTAGCACAATTCAGGAGAATACCTGTGTGGGCAAACTACAGCACTTACTTATTGGAGTAGCATTTTTTTCAGATTCAATAATTCATTCAGTAGAAACATTCAGTCCTCGTCTAAAATAAATTGTTCTGTTCACTCTTTTTACTGGCAGTAAAGATAAATACTACAGGATATCACTTGCATTTAGCACAGGAGGATGGTTCCTATACTTGAGTCCTGTTAAGGTTGTTTATTGCTACATTACACTATATGAAAATTGCTGTAATATTTCCGCAACAAGCTTCAGTCGTAGGATCTTTGGCTCACTGGTGATAATCTATTGGCCCATTAGTGGTAACAGGATGAAAGACTTCTGTACTCAAATATATATGGAGTTGGGATGTTTGTGAGGTCATAAGTCTTGTGCCCTGCTATGGTAATGTAAAAGTAGGGCAACTCTTTTTTTTGTCACATTTACAGTTTGAACATTTTATTACCTGTAACATCTCCCCTTTCTTGGTTGGCATTATATACTTAAATCCCTATATTGTGGCCAAGTCCTGAACAAGTGAATCTACAACCATCCCTCCTTTCACAAGTACTGTACTGTAGTGTTTGAGTCTGCCTGAATCACATAGGGGTTGCTGCCTGGAACACAAAGATAGCAAACTCAAACAGAAGGGTGACGTGTGTAGTAGTTAGTGCAATGTCATGTGCTTGTTCAGCTTCATACCCTAAATGGTGAAACATTTCTACCAACTCTCCCTTTCTAATATACAGTAGATAGTTGCAATGAGTAAAGCACTGTATATTAATGACTTAGATTTGTCCCTGTTACTAATGTTGGATCTCCAGTGTGGCCATTATGATATACTCAAGCTGCATTGTTCCATGTTCAAACACTGAATGGGATTTTAGGATCAATACTTAATTTTAAGATCATGGTGGGTGTATACTGTATAGTGTAGCCATTCAAAGAACAAATAAGCTTTTTACACCAAAGTAACATAACCACTGTAGTACTAACTAGTCTCATAGAAACTAATAAAACTTTAGATATATATTTGAAGAGCCTTTATCCAGTACACACCCAAGTAACTTACTGCACTCATAAGTAGAAAGTGAAACATTGAAGAGGTCTTGAATCTAAGGAAATTATAGTCGGGTTATATAGTAGCTGTGTAACATTCACAGTTCAATTGTCACATCTCCCTGTATCACAGTGCAATCATTTCCTGGCTTACTGCAGTTATTGTCTGAATTTGTATCATGTCTGGAGGTAAGAAAACACATAAATCTTCTTTATTTTTTAAGCTGTCACTGCATCTGTACAAGGATGTACTGTATTGATTTACACTACAGTATCTGTCAGGTAGGGGGGTCTGCCTTGCATAAAGGGGGACAAGAAGGGAGCAGTTACACCTCTTGCTTTGTCTTGTGAAAAAATTAAATATTCATCATACATATAATGAAAAATGAGTAAGGAAAGAGACAAATAAATAATCTGTTGGATAAATCTGTACAGTGGAGTGTTTGTTTCCATTGTTTTTAACTCTGGTATTTTGTCAACTTACCTTTCTGAAATATATCCTGTAGAAGCCTATGTTTCAGGTGGTCTGTTTATAAGTACAGTACAGTATGTAGAGTACAGTATTGTACTTCACACCTAAATTTATTAATAACAACATAAAATGAGACTAATGTAGAAACTTTTAAATCTGAATCTTTCACAATAAACATTCTCAAAGTGTCAGATTTATTTTTCAAATTTATTAAGGATTTTTTGCCCCTTTTTGTGAATTTTTTCCTTTGGCATTTCATAGTCAGTGGGTATACTGTACAGTTTATGCATTTTTTGAAGACAGTTTTGCATGCTTTTGTACTGTTCTATAGTCTGCACCAAGTGTCATCAATATTCATTTTCAATTGTTCGCATCTTTGCTTTCACAAGATACCAGAACAGATGGATGAATGGACACACACACAGACAGGCACACACACATGGACAGTCATACACACACGGACAGGCACACACATGGACAGTCATACACACACGGACAGGCACACACATGGACAGTCATACACACACACACACACGGACAGGCGGACAGTCATACACACGGACAGGCACACACATGGACAGTCATACACACACGGACAGGCACACACATGGACAGTCATACACACACGGACAGGCACACACACATGGACAGTCATACACACACGGACAGGCACACACACGTGGACAGTCATACACACAAACACACACGAACAGTCATACACACACGCACGGACCAACTCCCTCCTCACTCCACTTGCTCCCGGGACAACAGTGAATAATAATTAATATACTGGAGAGAAGACTCAATTACCCACGAGTATGGCAGCTATCGAGGGTCAGTCTTACCATCCAGAAATTGTATTAATTCTCAACAGATTTATACTAGACAGAGACAGGAGCATGAATTTGTTTAATTGTGGGAAATTTTGATTGTATTGTAACTGCATTTCGTGTGTTAGTGTGGGAAAATGTTATTAATATTATGTTTCTCATGCAGTAAAATGTGTCTTTCATGTTAGAGGGTACAGTATTATTACACTCAAGGCAGTAATGGGACTATATTACTTTCAATGGAGTATTACAATAAAAATAAATAGTAGTTTTAAAGGGGAATTATTTAATTGCATTTAAAGCACGTTATTTCATTTCAGATTATTATATTCAAGAGGGAGTTGTCATATAAAGGGAATACATTTCAAGCGAGTAAAGTTATTACAATTACAGGAATAATTACATCTAGGAAAATAACACTATTCCAAGGGTGTTATATAAGGAAATTTTTTTTAATAAGAGAGTGATTACATATAAAATTAATTATTACCTCCAACCGCACCAGGAGTTCTTGGTAATATTCACCAGTAAGTGACCAGAGGCCGTAGGGAGCGGAAGGTATACTGGTAAATGAATTTCCTTTGTAACTAAATCTTGTGTAATAGGTATAGTATATATATTCCTGGAGTTCCTTAATAATTAACTTCTTGTACAATAATTCCGTGGCTGAAATTACTATTTTCCTGAGTACTGATGCCCGAGTCTTATTAATTAAGCAGTTGTTATTCTAAGAACTAAATTGTTTTATTGTGTCGATAGAACCTTAGCTATTAAATTATCTTTGGGTTTTTTCGGCAAATAGAGATTTTTTATTTTTTTAATCGACTCCTTAATATATTTGCTTCAGGATTGGTCTAAAATAACCCTAGATTAAAGCTTATTTTTATTAAGTAAATTATCGTTTGATATTTTCTTAAGACGATGAATATTTATTAGGAAGTGGGTGTAGTTATTATCTGTCTTGTTAGGTTATTTCACTATTGTGGTGTAGGAGGGTCACCCATCACTAATCACATATCATCACTAGACACGTAACTCCCCGGGGCGGCCGCCAGTACAGGTACCTGCACTTCTGCCCACCGGCCGACAACAACATCAACATTCATGCCTTAATTCGTTGCATTGTGAATAGCCATTTTTATCGTGCCGAAAACAGCGGTGCCGGCACTCGAATTACCCATCATAACCATGCATACACTCGTCCGCTCAAGGCTCCATCCTACCGCCTAGTCTCACGCAACACTACACCTTATATCTGGGTTGCTAAAGGTCCAAAGTGCCATGAGGACCAGGCGGGGTTACGACGCTCTTGATTGGTTATCGAGTTAATAGGCGCGTGCTACCTCAATTTGTGAATTTTCAGAAGCTATAGTTCAAGATCCGGAGAAGTTGGCTTTTCCCATGGCTTTACGTGGACCCGTCGATTCCCCACCGTCTAGTACTTTCATTAGTCCATTACACTCTATTACATAACACTTATATTTTTATTACTACGCGGATGATGATGCACTAGAGAGTTTCTAATTCACGGGTTGTACAGAGGGAAAAACCGGAGGAGGGAAGAGGAGCCACGCCTTCATTAAAATGGTTTATGATTTGTGGAAGGCGAGCGAAAAATAGTGGAGGGCGGCGGGAGCTGTTAATTGCACAGTCATTCCATCAGGAGGTAAATTGAGCGGGGTGTGTTGTGGAGCAGAGCCAGGGTGAAGATTTGTTCTAGACGATGACACCACCGCTGCCAACATTTGACACCACTACTACTGCCAACACTTGACATCACTACTACTGCCAACACTTGACACTACTACGACTGCCAACACCTGACATCACTACTGCCAACATCTGACACCACTACTACTCCCAACATCTGACACCACTACTGACATCTGATACTGACACAATTACTACTGCCAACACCTGATACAGATACCACTACTACTGCCAACGCCTGACACCACTACTACTGCCAGCACCTGACACCATTACTACTGCCAACATCTGACACCATTACTACTGCCAACACTTGACACCACTACTACTGCCAATATCAGACACCATTATTACTGCCAACACCTGACACCACTACTGACATCTGATACTGACACAATTACTACTGCAAACACCTGATACAGCAACCTCTACTACTGCCAACACCTGACACCACTACTACTGCCAACACCTGACACCACTACTACTGCCAACACCTGACACCATTACTACTGTCAACACCTGCCATCACTACTACTGCCAATACTTGACACCATTACTACTGCCAACACCTGACACTGCTACTACTGCCAAGATCTGACACCGCTTCCAACTTCTGATACTGACACCATTATTACTGCTAACACCTGATACTGACACCACTACTTCTGCCAACACCTGATACTGACACCACTGACAACACCTTACACCCCCATCACTACAAACTGACTACCATTGCCAACACCTGACACTGCCACCACTGTCAACACCTGACACTTCCACTGTCAACACTTGACACTACCACCACTTCCAACATCTGACATCACCATTGCCAATACCTCAGTGCTACTACCAATACCTGATACCGCTACTACCAACACCTGACACCACTGCCAACATCTGACACTCCCACCACTGCCATATGACACCAACACTACCAACATCTGACACTGCTATTACCACAACCTGACACTACCACCACTGCCACTATCTAACATCATTGCCAACACCTTACAGTGCTATTACCAATGCCTGACACCACCACCACTGCCAACACCTGCCATCACCACCACTGCTTACCTGACATCACCACTGCCAACACCAAACACCATTACCACTGCCAGCACCTGAAATCACCACTACTGCTAACATCTGACACTACCACCCTTCCTACACTAGACAACACACTTCCAATAACTGCCACCACCAGAACAACACTGCCCACACCTGACGACACTACAGAAACATTCGACATCTCATCCTCCCACCACAACACCTGCCAACAACTGACCACCCTGCCAACAAGTGACACCACTACCAACACCTGACAATACTATCACTACCAACAAGTGAGACCACCAACCAACAACTGACATCACCCTACCAACACCCAGCCAAGAGAACAAACATCTAAACTTTCTGAAACTACAATATACATTCTGACACAATGGAGATGACTCCCATTAGTGCTCACTCTAATACCTCAATGTAGTGTTCAGACGAGTTACTGAGTTCCTATGTCGAGTCTCAGGAGGGAGGTTAGTGACTTCCAATGTCGAGTATTGGTTTAAGTTGCATTTGCTTAATAAAATCATAATTAATCATCCTATAATACGATTAAAATCACAAAACAGAACTTGTAGAGGCATCCATAAAATTGGTCATTATTTTTGCTACTACGGATGGTTTTTCGTTATTTAATATATATATATATATATATATATATATATATATATATATATATATATATATATATATATATATATATATATATATATATATATATATATGGGTCCAAACGCCGGTCTTCATTGTGTTGTGTGTGAGAAAAATAAGGAACTGATGGAGAGCTAAGGTTTCATTTATTCTCAAAAGACAGGAAAAGGTAAGTTCATAGTTCATGTGGTTGGTTCATAAGAAGTGACGGTTAAATTGCAGTTTAATTTGTCATTTCACCACTTACCTTACTAGCCATTGAGTGTCTAGTAGCACCCATCGAGTAAGCCCCCTCCCTTTATTGTTGTATCTAGTGCACATTTCTACGTGCGATATAGTGGTCTGTGTGTCACAGACCACAGGTCTATGAGGCGAAATGCAAAGTTAAATTGAGTATAACTTATTTCCTATTAATTTTAGACAAAGAGGAGGTAGAACTACCCCAAAATAAATTTTAAAAACGAGGTTACTGTACTCAGTGGGTCTTAAATTGCAATTTAACCAGCCATTTGAAAGCGTATATCCACGCACATTTATGACAAGCTTAGGTATAGTTAAAGGCCTTTCACTTAGTGTTAATATGGAAGCAAATACCCTTTTAACCCCTGGATTTTCCTTCCATATAACATAGTAGTAATCAATATCTTGCTTGAGCAGTTGCTTTAAGTTTGTAATACATTTTTAACTGCAGTTATGGCAGAATTTAAAGATAAATTTGAGTAAAAAAATGGTCTCAATAATCTAGTCCTGTACATTCATCCACATTTAAATTTAATTTCACTTGATAGTTTGATGGTCTTTTTTATCATTAGATGTATAGACTGGTTAAGTAAGCTGTACAAAGCATACTTACATCAGAAGTTTCTTCCAGGTACACCAGTTTCATCCTGTACCATCACTGGACAATATGCAGTAGTTCATAACAAAACTAACAAGAACATACAAACCTCCAGAACGGCTAATAAGGTGATAATTAGTGAACTGATAAATAATAAAAACATAATTATATGAATGCCGGCGGGAGAGAGTAAAATCAGTAGGAAATACTAGTGTTACTGTTAAAAAACTCACGGGCCCACCAATGACCATTTTCTGTGATTTCTGGTTTGTCCAATAGATGGCATCAGTGTCTGTCACATTCCTTACTGTGCACCTGTTGACCGCCCACAATCACCAACCAGTGCCGGCCAGACACCATTTACTGTATCCCACATAGCCTACTATCATGAACTGATTCCTACATTTACTTTGTAAAACATTGCTAGAATAATGGCGCTACTAACATCAAAGATAAAAGCTATAGTGTGGAAAGGTGAAAAGTTTAAAGTGTTATGCCAAGATCAACAGCTGTGATATAAATATACTTTTCTCAAACATTTGAGAATTTATTGGTAAAAATATCGATATCAATCACATATTCAGTGCGTTAAGTGATGATATAGTGAGCGATAATGTTTTGGGACATTTAATTAGTATTTGTATGATTAAAGTGATAATTAATGGTCTTGATTAAGTGAAAATTAGCGATCTTGATTAAGTGAAAATTAGTGATCTCAGTATAGTGAAAATTAGTGAACTTGATTAAGTGAAAATTAGTGATCTCAGTAAAGTGAAAATTAGTGAACTTGATTAAGTGAAAATTAGTGATCTCAGTAAAGTGAAAATTAGTGAACTTGATTAAGTGAAAATTAGTGATCTCAGTTAATAGAAAATTAGTGATCTCAGTTAAGTGAAAATTAGTGATCTCAGTTTATAGAAAATTAGTGATCTCAGTTAAGTGAAAATTAGTGATCTCAGTTAAGTGAAAATTAGTGATCTCAGTTAAGAGAAAATTAGTGAACTTGATTAAGTGAAAATTAGTGATCTCAGTAAAGTGAAAATTAGTGAACTTGATTAAGTGAAAATTAGTGATCTCAGTTAATAGAAAATTAGTGATCTCAGTTAAGTGAAAATTAGTGATCTCAGTTAATAGAAAATTAGTGATCTCAGTTAAGTGAAAATTAGTGATCTCAATTAAGAGAAAATTAGTGATCTCGGTTAAGTGAAAGTTAGCGATCTCGGTTAAGTGAAAATCTGTGATCTCACTTCAGTGATTATGACCACAGGATGACACCACCAGCAAAACTACCAGTGAGTATTTATACTATTTTTGTTAATGTTGAAGATGTTCCAGCTATACAGCTACCTGATGAAATTTCTCCATAGAAGATAAAAGTTTTCTTACCTCGAGAAACAAACATAAAATGCAGGAGGGATACTTTTAGCGATATATCATTTTGACTTATGTCATGGGTGGAGGAAGATGACCGGTTAACATATTTTCAAGATCGACCACGGAACTCTATACTTTTGTATTTTTCGATTTTTTTTTTGCTTTGGTTTCAGGTTTGGCTGTTTTGGTCAGATCCTTCTGGTTTCTCTGGTTAGGTTAGAGTAGACATGTTCTATACAGTGCTTGAGTCGTTAGGTTATGTTCTTGATGTTCTTTTTGTTTGGGAATATTTATTTTCTCCACTATTTTGGGGATGTTCTTGATAAGCTGAAGGACCTTTCTTCTATAGAAAAGTTTCCTAACTTGGCTCCTTAACCCGGGCACCTGTTCTTAAATATTGAACATGTTAAAGTTTTCTGTAATCGTTAGGTTACATTAGGCTTCGTTTCTTGTGTGATATTACCCCACAACTTTTTTCTATTTCAAAGCCCTACCACCTTTTTGTGATCAAAATTGCACAAATTTCCGACGAGGACACTAAAGACTATAGAATTCTTATATTTTAACTTTTTTTCCCTTTCTACCTATATACAACTAAATAGCTATAGAGTTTTGTAGTTGACATTTTCTGATTCTTTACTGACAGCCACTACTAGTGTCAGGTTTACACCTTAGGAATGGTTCTTTTCTCAGAAAGAAATTCTATTCTATTTTATGAGAATAAAAATGAAGTAATTGTAGTATTTTAGGTGAGGTCTGTGAAGTTATGAAAGATTACAGACTTGATAACTGATTGCTAGCCACTGGCGTTTTGGGTGCCAGTGGTGTCTTTATTTTTTTAAATTATTTGATTTTTATGCCATAGTTATTTCAGGAATATAATGTTCTGGTTGTTCATTTATTCTGTTCATGTTGTTTGAGAGGTTGTGCCAGATAAAAAATAAGAACTTGAGATGATACTTGCTTTATCATCTTAGGTAAAAAAAAAAAAAAAAAAAATCCAGGAAGAATAACAACAATCTCTGTCAAGGAACCATCGCTGGTGAAGAGTTTCTCCTCCATTCATGGAAAAACGTCAAAATTCATAAAAATAAAGTGACAAAATGTATTCCCTCTCATTTTTTTTTTATGTTTCTCAAGGTAAAAAACTTTTATCTTCGATGAAAAATTTCGCCAGGTAGCTCCTCAGGCCAGATCACTCATATCATGTACAGTATTACTAAAAAGCAGGGATCTTTTTCGGTTTCATATACTGCACTCAAAAAAGGGGAAATAATTTTTTTCTAGTGTAGATTTTTATGCTGATTCCAATGTAACATGTTATTATTCCCCTTTTGCTTTAGTTCTTAATTCTTATTATTTACTTAATTTACCCTTTCTTTCATTCTTTCATTCTCTTTTCTTATTCTTAATCCTTCTTTCTTTGTTTTTTATACTTGTGAACGCGAGGGGAGGTGAGGTGAGGAGGGAGGGGCGTGGATAGTCCTTCCTTATGGTAAAAATTTCCCCCACACTGAGGGTAGGTAGGGAGGGGAGGATATGTGGAGACTGAGGAAGAAGGGGGATAACTTGGAATAGGGATAACATGCGATAACTTAGTCACTTGGGGAAACAGGTGATAGGTGTGTTATTACTCAGGACTCATTATGTCACTGCATATCACTAAAGATATGTATTGTATGACAAATGTTTTACTCAATAATACAAAGAGGGGACCTTTATGACACCTTGACGGTACTTTGTTTATTGAACACTTTCTATTAAGATTGACAATTACACTCCAAAACAACAAACCTATTTTCCTAGCTAGTTTAATGGGGGTCACAAACCACAATACATTTCGTGAAATGGATAAAACCTTAAGTGCCCTTATATCCACACCCACACTCAACCACCTCTAAACAGACTCTTGAGTCTTAAAATCGAGCACACTCTGTGTCGGGCACCACATAACAGTCTCAAGCCAATCGGCACAGTTATGCCTATGACGTCACACTCACAGGTCACTGTTTTTAGTTTACGCTTCAGGCTCCTCCAGGATACAGTCTGCTTGGCAGGAATACTTTTTGGTGGGACTTTTACTCCAAACTCATGGCGTTGTTACACCAAAAATGTGATTCTTGTTTTGGAGAAATAAATAGCATATAGTATATATATATATATATATATATATATATATATATATATATATATATATATATATATATATATATATATATATATATATATATATATATACTTAAAACTTTTTATGTTCTCCATTTAAATGTTACCATTTTTAGCCTAAATTGCTTTGGTCCATTTTTCGTTGTAGATCAATGAGTGATGAAGTAAAGAAAAAAAAACTTTGAAAACCTTACCTAACCTTATCTAACCAATAAAAATCCTAAAACTATAAAACACTTACCTTATTCGTGTTTTCGGTGTTCAGTATGTAGTGGTGTAGTTTTCGGTGTTCAGATGAGAAGGGGGGGGGGGGATTCATGACCTAGAGACCGATTTTATAAAAGTTTTATAGTTTAGGATAGATAAGGTTTTCAAAGGTTTGTTTGGCTCCTTTTTAGTGTTTTACCCCACATTGTAACATTTCAATGAAGAACATTGATAGTTTAGAGGTGTATAAATTTTTATGCTACTCATTTCTTCTAAAAAAAAGAATCACATTTTTGGAATCAGCATAAAAATCTACAATAGTAAAATAATATTTCCGGTTTTTGAGAGCGGTACATGAAACTGAGAAGATCCAAAAGCAGTGGCATATATAAGTTTGTGGAAAGGGGAGAGGGGCCCCAAGACTTGAAAATAGGGACATAATTTTATTTCCTTCCAGTGGTGTAAGCAGGGGGCGAGCGTAGCGATGAATAGAAGGACATATTTTTTTATGGCCAGAATTAGTATTTCATCTCATTTGCATATGATTCAGTCACTCAAACTTTTTGCTTAACCTGTTTATTACTCTGGTAGAAACCACTGCTCTGTTGGAGGCTTTCCCCCCTAACTATGGACCTGAATTCAATTCTAAGTACTTACGTCCTTGTTAACTGGTTGAGTTGGGTTGAATGAGTTGAGGGCAGTAGCATAACGGGGTGGGATATGGCCACATGGGCCCCCCTATTATCATATTCTTCAACTTTTTGTTTACAAACATGTCTTCCAGAAAGCTGAACACAAAAATAGTGATACAGAGGTGTACTTATATATACATTTTTATGTGTATTGTGGACACACCATATGCGGGTAGTATGTTTCTCTGTACAGAGACAAGGGCAAGACCTTATGACGTAATGATGTTATTACTGTGTTTCAACAACTAAAGTCATTAAGTGCATAACAAGGTTTATAATCACTTAACTCCATCAACAAATGAAAATTATGAGAGATGGAATTGTGAGTTGGAAGGACCAAATGAAGCTCTTAGTCTAGATGGTGAAGCTGTTAAATAAAACTTGGCGATAGAGTGAACAATTAAGGAATTTTGAAGAATATGTATTCTCAGGTAATATTTTGGATTTTATATCTTCGCAAGTTGAATAAATATCACAAAACAATTGTGTAAGAACGCAACTTGGTACTGCACATCAGGTCGTGTGTAGTACTTGCTGATGTTATGATTGGTTTGGTTAGGATAGGTTAGGTAAGCCTTGTTGCACAAATTTACGCATTGGGACAACGCTCGTATGAATTACCATATAAATTTACTCTCCGAGCAAATACTAACATTTGGAGTAAAATTTTCAACTCTCAGAGTAAATTTTAACTCTAAGAGGTTTTATAAATCCCGGCCTTGGAACCTTGGACACACAATACATGAATCCTAAGGTTTTGCATCTTGGTATTACTGTTTATAATGGACCTCTGGCTGTTTGTCTGGCTGTCTATGTGCCTGTCTGTTCCAGCAATGGTTCCAAACAGAAGCATTTAGAGACCCAAAACCTCACAGACATATTACATGCGTCCCAAGATTATGCACCTTGGTATTACAATTGACCATGCACCCCTGGGTGGCCCAGGCAAAAACCAAAAAGCTTCCCTGACTGAGATATCGCCATGGCTATTGTGCGAAGTGGTTGCCTTTGTCTGGAAGGGCAAACTGTGAAAGTCAAGGAAGGTGGTCTACCTATGTTAGGGAGGTTAGGTTAGGTTAGATTAGAGAAGGTTAGGTTAGGTAAGGTTAGGTTATGTTAGGTTAGATTAGGTTAGGTAAGGTTAGGTTATGTTAGGTTAGATTAGGTTCGGTAAGGTTAGGTTAGGTTGAGGTACCTCCCTGTGTCAGGGAGGGCAAACTGTGACTGTCAAGCATATACAGTATACAGTATAACTAACCTGAGCGATGCCGGATATTGTTTCTTGTCGTTAGTTACGTGGGTACCTGTTAATTGTTATAAATATTTGCAATAACAGCACAAAGTTAAGATCACTAAACATCTTAATTAAATTACTGTACTGTACTTGTAATGCATTTCCATGCAAACTGTAGTGTTTTGTTCTAAAAAAAAAATAGTCCTGAATGTCACTGTTTGAAAGTTTAAAACAAATTATCATCGATCTAGATTTCGGGAGTAATGAACCATAACTGATAATGTCAAATTTTTCATCTCTGATGGTAATGGTCATTGGTCCCTTCCAGCTAGAATCATAGACATGCTTTTTAATTTGCTAGAATGTCACAGGCATGTCAGCAGTGGTACAGTATAGGAGCAAGAGGAAATCATATACAGTACTAGAAACTGGCCAATTATTATTTTGCTTATAATATAGAATGAAGGCCATTGACAGAACCTGAAATGTGGCATTACTTCAAAAATCTTAGTGGGTGATATTTTTTTTATCATGGCAGTAGTGTCAAAGAAGTACAACTACTGTATTGTGACGGGGTTTACTATTTTACAACGTTTTCTTTTAAACTACTTTACTATAGTAAAAATAGGTTTCTAACACTGGTTTATGGTTTTACAGGTTAGAACTTCAGAAGCGTCTGTGGTAAGTACAGAATGCAGATTTTTTGAAGATTCATCATATTTTGTATTAGTTATGCTAGGCAAGGTTATACTAGAGTGCAGTTTTAAATATGTGCATCCAGATTAATGATTTGTGTCGGGTTGAATATTTACTAAAATGCACTAAGACAAAATTTAAGTTATTTTGAAGTAAACATAAAGGTTAATGAGCTTTAGAATAACAGTTAAATTTATCCTTCAATATTTTATAAAGTGGGGATAAGCTTTGAATTCTGAGCCTTGCTTCATCAGCGAGCAGACTTACCGGGGGTAATTTATATTTTTTATTGCATGTACCTCGCTAACCCTGCAGACCATACAGTACAAGTAACCTAGCGATGATAACATCATGTACTGATATAAATCAAAGCTTGTAACACTGTTAGCTTAAAGCTGAGGATAGGTTAGGTTACAATGTACAGCATAGGTTAAATTAAAAGTATAAGTAACACTTAGAATGAGGTTTATAGAGGTAATGTAGTGCTTGTTTT
Organism: Homarus americanus; assembly: GCF_018991925.1. Classification (NCBI taxonomy): domain Eukaryota; kingdom Metazoa; phylum Arthropoda; class Malacostraca; order Decapoda; family Nephropidae; genus Homarus; species Homarus americanus. The sequence continues at coordinate 5,504,586 of NW_024751660.1, read as the reverse complement.
TCAGATGGAGGTAAGGTTCATATATTTTAGTACAAAATAGTATATGCAATTTATTTCATGTGCAGATGACATACATATGTATTTCTTCTCATTACATGCAGATAATTTATGATGTACTGTGTGAAGTTTATTTTAAGTGCAGTTAAAGTTCATGTTTAAATTTGAGTACAATACAAATGCAATTTTGTATCAGGCACTGGTAATATACATATGTATTTCAATGCAACACATGCAAACTTTATTTACAGGTGAAATATAATGTACCTATGTAATTTGTTTGGCTTCAATGTAATGTTAATTTTGAATGGAGGTAAGGTTCATGTATATAATGTATTTAATGTAATGCTACAGTTTGTAATGGTATTTTCAGGATCAGCTAAAAAATTATTGCTTATGAATTTCAGTGCAACACTTATGCATCTTTTTTTAGGTGACGAAAGCAAATGCTGTAAAATGTCTCTGTTCAGTACAAATGCAAAGTTTTCTTTTTCATGTGAAGTCAGAGTTGATTTATATTTCCGAGAGATTTTTTTTTACGGATCAGTGTATCAACCAAATATAAACAGGGTCATGCACCCCGGATATGTGTACTTTGAGACCCTACTGTATAAGAAGTTATTTTATTGTAGCACAATTGAAAATATTTTTTTTCAGTTTAAGTGTTTTTAGGTCCTGATAAAGTGATAAAGTTCATGAATTTTCTTTAATGGAGCAGAAAACAATATATCATTAGTTTTGTTTCTTTAGTTTTTTGGAAAGGAACCCATAGCATTTCTTTTGTCACTCTCCATTTTTCCTTTCATTGGTCCGAATGTTTTTTTTGTTCGTATACAAAAATGTGTGATTTTCCTGGTTCAGCACGAAGGCAAATACTGTACAGTGTTCTTTTTGTAAGCTCAAATCAGTTCAAAGATGTAATCCTTGGACAGTGATCTACTGACTTTCTCAAAACAACACCTGGAGTTTATCTGGTTAGTACAAATGCACTGCAGTTTAAATTATATGCACGAAAAATAGTTTATTTTGAGGGTTTGCCCAGCAATTAAGAGCAGACTTAATATTATGTACTATTAAAGCTATTTCAAGAAATATGGAGCACTGAGGTTGTCCCGGATGAATGGAAACAAGGAATCATTTTAAAACTGCCCAAGAAAGGTGATTTACGAGAGTGGAGATGGATAACATTAACAGGAACAGTATCGAAGGTTTTCTGTCTGGTCATACTGAACAGTATTCAAGAATCCTTAGACCAAAAGCTGAGAGATGAACAGGCAGGGTTCAGAAAATCAAGAAACTGCATTGATCATTATATTCGCACTACGTCACATAATACAGCAGAGAGTGGATTTCAGAAAACCGTTGATAATGGCATTTGTCGATTTTGAGAAAGCCTTCGATAGCATACATAGACCAACTATGTGGAAAATCTTACGGAACTATGGAATGCCAGAAAAATACGTTCGTTTGATAAAAGAATTCCTAAGAGCAGCAAATGTCGTGTGAACGTTGATGGCCAACTTTTCCCAGAATTCAATGTCGAGAGTGGGATGTTGAGGGGAATGTTTTGTCTCTATTGCTGTTCGCTGTACTTATAGATTTCGTATTGAAAGAGACAGTGGGTGATAAAAGACAAGGGATCGAGTGGGTCGACAATAAATACCTCGCAGACTTGGATTATGCAGACGATGTAGTACTGATGAGCAGATCCATTCAGAGTTTGCAAACTATGGTTAGCAGACTGGAGGAAAAGGGAAAAGGAGCTGGGTTAACGATTAATGTTAGAAAAACAGAGGCTATGAAAACAGACCAAGAAATTGAAGGGAACATTCAGGTGGAGGACCAAATTATAGAAGAAGTTCCTGTTTTCAAGTTTCTGGGGACACTCGTCAGAAACAATGGACCACTTGAAGATGAGTTTCAGGACAGAATAATAAGAGGTCAAGTTATGGGTAAAGTGTGGAAGTCACATAGACTAACAGTCCATACCAAACTTCACTGGTAAGACCCGTTTTGTTTAACGTAAGTGAATCTTGGTATGATAATGACACTTTATCCAGAAGATTCCGAACTTTCGAGAATAAGGCATTGAGAAGAATCTTGAACATAATATGGCGTGACCGTATTAGGAACGAGACGATAAGAGGAGTCACAAATGCTCCCTATATCGACGAATGGCTGATGAAGAATAGATGGAGGTGGCTGAGGCACGTTCTGCGTGTGCGTCCGGATAGAGTATTGAGAGAGGCGGTCGAGTGGACGGAACGAGAAGAAGAGGAAGATCAAGGCCTACATGGATCCGAACTATAAGGAGGGAGACGGAGGACGAGTTAAATACAACCATGGAAAGGGCTCAAGATCGAAATGGCTGGCGCGAGTGTGTGGAGGCCCTTTATGTCGCACGGCGTTGGAGGCGGTAACAGGTAATACTCAGCACTGTTCCTCAAAGGCTTCCTCACTTCGTTTTTAATCATAATATTAAGGCCCTCATCATCACCTGTCAGTAGTACTGAAACATTGAGATCTGGAAGTTAGGGAAAGGAAGGTATCCTAAGTTGTTCCCCAAGTTCAAATAATTGTTATATAAATGGCTATACAACTTTTAGCTTCAGCTTATAAAGGATTGAGCAGTTGTTTTGCAAAAAATATATTCTTCTCAAAAACCGTATGAAACAAAGGGAAAATGCTCTTGACTCTCTTTATAAATCCTGACCATCTACCAATAAAATTTCAAGATTAAGAACATATGTGTCCAAGTAAGTAGCATTCTTCACCCCATATTTTGTTTATGACACTATATAACTTTACACTTGTAGTCTGTTTTGTCAAATTCACTGTAAAATATTAGTTTGATAATTGTTTATTCACACAAGTAATTTACTTTCATAACTTGAAAGATAGAGGTTTACCACCTCCTCCTTTTCTACGAAATCACTTTTCTCGTGCAGTACTTTCAGATACTTAGCTAATCGTAGGACGGGTTTGTGACTCTCTAATGAAGTTCTTTGAAGACTTCGGCCAGTCTGTAATGTTTCTATGATGAGACAATAAATGGAACGCATTAGCACCTTAATGTGGGCTGTACCCCGCTACACTTCTAAGAGGTTTCAGTCTGTTATATATGTATAGTACAGGGTGAGTGTGTGTGGGGTTGACCTGAAAAAGTCGAAATACCGTAAACATAATTACCAGGAACCCTTTATTAACACCTGTGATCTATTTCTTGATCTTTTTTACACACACACACACACACACACACACATATATATATACACACACACACACGTACACACGCACACACACACACACACACACCAGCCAGCCACTGTCTCCACCGTCTGTTTTTGCTGCAACATTGCAACAAGACCAAGAGACAGCCAGCAGCACAGTGCAACATCCACCTGGACTCACAATAATACCGTGTGCTGGCCGCTCTCTCCACACAACTTTTCTTGTCTCAAGTAAGTCAATTAGGAAGAAGCGAGCATTCAAATTTGCTTGCTAATTAATCTAGAAACTCATTAGAGACGCTAATTAATTCGTCTGTTAAGTCATTTAAGGCCCAGAGCATCAGAGGGGCGAGCTGAAGCGAGGAACACAAGGGCGAGGAAGGCAAGAGATAGTAGAGGAGTTTCGACCGTGAGGGGACGTGTGGATTAGGATCATCTTCCAGTCGTCTCTTCAATTAAGTCCCTGTCACAATAGTATGGCACTCAGGGGCTAAACGACCTATTATCATATTCAAGAGTCGCTGGATCGAGGGTGGAGGAGGAGGGGGGTGAGGAAAGGAGGATGAGGAGTGAAGGGGTGAGGAAGGGTGGTGGTAGAGGGTGAGAAGGTGGTGTGGGGGTGAGGGAGGTGGGTGGAGGGTGAGGGAGGGTGAGGAGAGGAGGGGAGGGAGGGAAGAATAGCGGGAGGATGTGAGAGAGGAAGGGAAGGATAGATGAGGGATGAGAGGGGGAATAGAGGGAGAGGGATGGAACGAAATATAGTCGAAAGAGGTGAGGAAGAGACAGAGGGGGAGTGAGGAGGATGGGGAGGTATGGTTGGAGGGGGTGGAGAGGAGAGGGAGAGAGGACAGGTGTTGGAGTGAGATAGTAGTGGTAATGAAATCAATGGTGGTGGTGATGGTGATGATGGTGGTGTTGGCAGTTGTAGTGATGGTAGTAATGGTGTTGGTAATAGTAATGGTGCTATATATACATAGGACGCTATACAAATCCATTAATATTATACATAGTCATACATATTCCTCCCTAATTATATTCCCCAGCATCAAGAATACACAAGATTAGTATACATAGCTGTCATTATACTGTTTTATATAATACTGTATTGTATTATATTGTATGGTCATTCTGTTGTATTATGTTACTGCCACCACTACTACTACCAACACTACTACTACCAACACTGTCACCACCACTACTACTACCAACACTGCCACCAGCATTACTACTACCACTAATACTACCACCACTACTACTGCTACCAACACTGTCACCACCACTACTACTACCAACACTGCCACCAACATTACTACCACCACCACTACTACTACCAACACTACTACTACCAACACTGTCACCACCACTACTACTACCAACACTGCCACCAGCATTACTACTACCACTAATACTACCACCACTACTACTGCTACCAACACTGTCACCACCACTACTACTACCAACACTGCCACCAACATTACTACCACCACTACTACTACCAACACTACTACTACCAACACTGTCACCACCACTACTACTACCAACACTGCCACCAACATTACTACCACCACTAATACTACCAGCACTACTGCTACCAACACTGTCACCACCACTACTACTACTACCACCACTACTACTACCAACACTGCCACCAACATTACTACAACCACTACTATTACCAACACTACTACTACCAACACTGCCACCACCACTACTACCACCACTACTACTAACACTGCCATCAACACTACTACCACCACTACATTGTCCTTACCATACTTGTAGGAGTCCCCGTTCATCTACAGGTGAGGACAATGCTGAGATCAGCTTGGGAATTTGTACGTGGTTCAAGGAGCAACATTACACACATGAAGCTATCGGTGTGTCAGGGTGAAGGTCCATATATACGACCAGGTGACTCGGGCAGGTGTGTGTGTGTGTCTTGTGTGTCAGGTGTGAAGGGGTGTTGGATGGTTCACGTCACATAATTCATAATCTTTACAGGTGTGTGTGTGTGTGTGTGTGTGTGTGTGTCAGGTATGGAGGAGGAGGAGGAGGGTTGATAATGGAGGTGGGTAAACATTCTCCCACTGCTATGTATAAGTACTTTTTAATACACATACATATACACGCATGTACCTACGCAAGTAAATTTATGCAAACCTTTCATATACACACAAGCATATACTGTAAACAAAAATACAAATACATGTACACCAACCCTCACTCATATACACACATACACACATACATCTCACGTGTGTGATTCTCTCTGATCAATCTCTTAGTTCCTAAGCTACTGATGGCGTCACCCCTTGATAGTGAACCAATCACAATCCTCCCCTAACACGACGTTATCATCGCACATCATTCTAATTGGTCAGCGGAACGGGGTCCGTGTAATTAACGAATCAGAGGTTGTATAGAGAGCGACTTTATGAATATTCAACATTCTAATTGGTCCTTATGAAGGGATTCTGATAATGAACCAATCAGACTGCCCCCATAAAGATGACGTTATGATAATACAGCGTTTTGATTGGTCAATTAAACAGGACTGGGATGTAATATAAAATACTTTTTTTAAAGAGTCTCTCCAGGAGAGTTGACGGTCATTTCATTGTGTTGCATTTTCCCTCTACACTACTGTACGTCGTTCTATAAAAACTGCGGAATGCTTTTCACATTTTTGCCCCCCGTCAGGCTAGAATGAATTCCGTCAGGAAAAAAGAATAAATAAATATCGCAATAGCTAAAACAAATTCTCACAAAACCGTCGCTAAAAAAAGGAAAACCATTCTGCAGAATAAAATGCGAAAGACAAAAGCCGCAGATTTTCATCAACAATTTTGGCGAAAGTCGGCACAACGAAAACAAGAGCCGTCACGGCCACCCCTCCAACAACATCCCGCCCAATAAATGAATTGAAATCTAAACCTGGACGCCCGCCAAACAAACATCGGGAAACACACACAATAAAGGATTCAATACTAGACAAATGGATCAAAATAGCAGCGAGGACCATTGGCTGCCTGACAAATTGATCACATATTGTCGCCCTTATTGTTATTGGTTCTGGCTGTGAGGGCAGTCTGGTGGTGGTGGTGGGGAGATGGTAGTGGTGGTGGGGAGACTTGGTGATGGTGGCAGTACTGGTAGTGGAGGGAGAGGGTGAAGGATAGTGGTGGTGGTGGTGATAGTGGAGGGAGGTGGGGGTGGTGATAGTGGTGGTGGTACCTGTAGTGGAGGGGGATGGTGAACCATAATGGTGGTGGTGGTGGTGAAGGGAGGTGGTGGTAGTGGAAGGTGATGGTGGCTATGGTTGGAAGTGGTGAAGGTGTTAGTGGACCCAAAGGATAAAGAAATAAAGTTAAAGAACGAGAGATAACAAGAGGAGAGGAAAGAAATTTTGGAAAAAAAAATGTTCGAAGATGTGATAGAGAGCGTTAGGAAGCGCGGGAGGAGGAGCATGCAGAATGGCGCTGTTTGGAGGGTGGGTATAGGCGCAGTCTGTTTGTGGGCGGAGGGCGGGTAAGCGCAGTCTGGTTGTGGGCGGAGGGTGGTTAGGCGCAGAAATTGTGGGTGGGTGGGTAGGCAGGCGCAGTCTAATTGTAGGCGGAGGGTGGATAGGCGCAGTCTAATATTGGGTGGTGGGTGAGAAACATTGTCTGGTTGAAGGTGGGTTGGCGCAGTCGGGTTGTGGGTGAAGGATGGGTGGCACACTGTGGTTGTGAGCGGGTTATATGGTCGGGTAAAACATCACAACAACCACAACCCCTTGGTAACACAACACTCACTTAACTCATTATCCAGGTAACAACTGTATAGTGCGTATTCTGAGTTTGTATTCTCCCTACAGTGTTACAGTAGGGAGACACAAGAAGAACACCATTAGGTAATACATATTCACTATACCGTCATACTCAATGGCATTACAGGAATATTAACAAAAGATAGATTTATCCCTCATGTAATAGGAATTAGCTAAAAATCCTCATGTCTGTTGCCCCTGTGTGTATGAGTATAAACAAAAGTAGATATATTCCTACTTAACAAAATTACATTGAAAAATATACTGGCTTTATTAATTAATATTTCTAAATGTATTATCAGTGACAAGAAATATACTTCATCACTTAACACGAGGAAGAGAATTGTCATAGTGGTTAATTAGTCACATACAGAAACACACCAATTAAGTCATAGTGTTGAAGCGGATTATATAAGCGTAATGTAATGCTTATTATATTCATCATCAAATTATTACTTTTATGCTTGTAGATTTATTATTATTATCAATTAGTAACCAAGCGTCTGATGGTCTTGTTGGAAATCCTTGGTTAAATTGCTTTGCTGTTTTTTATTGTTGTATACCTGCACTGTCTAGGTATACATTAGAAACTGTATACCTGCGTTGTCTATATGCATGCTGAGCTGATTACCTGCATCGTTTATACATGGGGGATATATATATGCTGTATTAATTGTTAACTTGTATGACCATTTTACTGAATCTCTCTCTCTCTCTCTCTCTCTCTCTCAGGAAGGGAGGGAGGAGGTTGGGGAGGGGAGAGATAAAATGGTCGAAAACTTACTGAAAGGGTAATTTGGTTAATGTGAATAAGTCAAAAGACGTGATTCACCAAAGATTCTAGTTCTCATATTTGTTTTGACCTCATAAGACATATTATACCTGTAGCACCAGCACCCGACACTCTACATTGCACTAACTCACTATTACGGTGGTTATGCATTTGAGGTTATATTTCGGTGTTGTATTTGGTGTGGATGATGATTTTTTTTATTGATTTCTGGATGTTAACACTTCTAGACTGCACACGCCCCCAAAAAATATCTTTACGATTTTGTGTGTGACAATATGATAACAACGGACGAAGGCTTTTGACAACCCTACCGAGATAACAGGAGTCACAGTGTTCATTTGGAGACTCATCGACCCTCTCCGTGAAGATACTTTTTGGAGTGTACGTACTGTATTTTCCCGAACTGATCACGGAGGAAGGGAATTGAACTCTATATCGGTAATAATAACATACAAATCAGCTGTATGATGGGTTTCGCTAACTAGCTATGGCTCTTGAAGGGGAAAATTTGGTAACAACTTTTGCCATTAGTGACTTTTCAGTCTAGCGATCAAAATGACGTCATCAATGTTTACACCATACTGAGTGTCGGTGGTGCTGTATATAATAATCTTGACTGATAGAAGACTGACCTACTATAGAAATTTGTCTCCCTTATGGAAAAACGTCCCTGTCTCATTTACAAAGATGTGTTTTACAGAATGTCTACATATCCTACCTTTATTTTTAGAATGTGCCCATTACGCAGATAGCTAAATATTAGGTTAGGTTAAGTTAGGTTTTATGTATATATATTCCTTTGAGTATAATATATAAATTATGGATGAGAAAAAACACAAATCTGAACTTAATCTTGGATGTCAGATTTCCATAATACGAAACTGACTCGTAGGGCACTATAACACCGGCCAGCGACACACGGGGTGGCACTGTATGATGAGTGTGGTGAATGTAACGTCACTCTATTGTAGTGATAAAGAATACAGTGTTAACCAAAGTAGTGGAACAGTTATAACTTATGCATGTTATTATTATATACATGTTGGTCTACGTTGACTACCATGGAAAGGTTTTACTGTATGGAATATGGTAACTGTAAATGGATTTCTAGTTTATAAGTTCGAGTAGACTAAAGAATGGCTGACAGTCTCTTAGTGTTGACTGTACGATCATTACAACGTCTGACACTTACTGTTGCAAGGTGATCTCTTCTCTGGACAGTTACATGACGCACTCACGTTCTTGGGATGTTTACACCTCAGGGCAGTTAATCTGATAAACTTCTCCTTGACTTCCTGTGTTAGTGTTGTTGTTGTTGTCAGGAGGCAGCGTCAGTCAAGTTAACAAAACATCAGGAGATAAAAACCCACAAGGGAATAAAGAAGATGGGGGGAAACAAGGAAATAGAAACGTTCTTAGAAAAAAAAATAGAACGAAAAGGAAAACAAACACCAAGAAACAAGATTAAGATAGTAGAGAGGAATTTCAAGCGACATAAAAATATGGAGGAAATAACCATGTGACACAGAGCAACATTCTGTAACGAAGAAATCCTCTGAAACTGCCAACGCGAAACTCTTCCCTTCTCACACACAACAGTCAGGGCAAAGGTGGTGTTAAATAAGCAATACCAAGGATCATTCCGGACCATCAAACTGAATGACGATGGCAGTCTCTTATTCAACGCAGTAGCAGCGATGTATAGACTGCCGACAAGATGGCAATGTAAACAAACTGTGACGTCACATAGGCCTATACTTCTATGACTATATATGAATTACAATGGATTATTATCGTCACTAATTTACTTTCATTTTCTGTCTGTCTATCTGTTTCTCGTATATGTACTCGTATAACATTGCTTTAAATTAATATAAAGGTTAGAAAGGACCGAATTCATTGTTGACTCGGTGAATGTGATCAGATTACGGTATAAAGAAGTTACCTGACTTGATGATTTTTTTTTCTTCAATACGGAGGAGAATAATTTTCCTTCGTTTTAATCTCTGGTGTCAACTGTACTTAACGATGTGAATCTGAGGTAATATAAAATTAGATATATAATTAAGTGACTTGTAAATATAACTAAGCAGAAGACTCAAGTGTCAGTATACATGGCTTCGTTTGTCAGCCAGAATAGTTAGTTGAAAGATCCGTCCGTCAGCCTATAGGGGGAGGGACCCGTGTCAATCATTGCTAGAAGGCTTGAGATGTCAGCCATGTCAACAAGAAGGCCCAGAGTGTCAGCCACAAGGCCCGGACGTCAGCCAGAACACCCTCCCCTCCCCCTTGGTTGTCAGCATGGTAAAGGTGCCCCCCCCCCCCCTTACGCTTAATATGCAAAGCGCCAATCAGGAGCCGAAGTGAGTTTAATTGAAAACTCGGCAGCGTAAAATTCCGACTCTCAAACTTGTGAAATAGAGTTTGAAAAATCATTAAAGAGTTGGATGAGATGTGCGTCAAGTGATCCCCAACCCACGGTCCTATCCACCCTCGTCCCTTAAGGTTCCCAAACACCACAGGGACGACGTGGGAGAGTCGACCTTAGGGCCCCAACGTGGTATAGCCGGTTCTTGACCCCTGCTCCCCGTGTCATGCCTTCCAACGATGTTTAGATTATATTCTGAATAAAATCATGTGTTGACAATTCAGACGAGGCGTATTTTGCTTATGATAAGATGTCGCCCCGTCTTCGTCCAATACTCCTCCCTCCTCCTCCTCTTCCTGCCTCCTCCTCCTCTTCCCCTGTCGTACCTTGATATATATCGCGCGTTAGACTTGATATAAACCCGTCTATCGTTATATTTTTATTTTTGGTTATATTTTAAGTGGGTCACATTTCAGGTGGGCTATATTTTAGGTGGTAATATTTCAGCTTATGGTCAGGATAATTAGCTTAACTGAGTACGTTGACTTGAGTACAGTGTTAATGTACTCAAGGGGAATAAATCTTCGTAATCATAGAGGTAGGACATCATACAGGAGGTTGAGTCTTTGTACTCAAGGGGTTAAACCAGACTGTGTAGATTAATAAGTTCTTTTTGATGTCCATATGCCCGGCACTTGCTCGGCGGATAAGTTAACATTATGAGAGAAAATTACTGTACCTGGACGGAAGTTTGTCAGGTTTGATTGATTGATTGTGGTAATTACATCCCTGGCAGGTGTTTCGTGACCCCTTCCTCACCCTACATGTATAACCAGGTGGTTCCGTCATCAGAGTAACAGGGTTATAGTGACCAACAGTATGTCAAGTGAAGGTAACTTATCTCTATATTAAGCCGCCAACCCGCCTCTAGTCAGTCGTTGTCAAGTTGTGAGGAGTTATGACATCACATGACAAGGGTTACCGCCACTGACACCATTTAGAGTTATGACATCACATGACAATTGTTACCGCCACTGATATTATTTGGACGGACACAGGTGATCTATGAGTTTATACACACAATAAATGTTAGTGTTTTAAGATGTTTAACTTTTCCCACAAAAAATCTGGGCAAGCAAATTTCACAGCTTGGGGTAAAGTTATCACAATCAAGGGGTTAAGTCACTGTACTCAAGGGGGCAAGTCATCGTATTCAAGGGGGAAACGAGATCATATTCAAGGGGTTAATTCACCATATACTCAAGAGGCTGTCACAGTACTCAAGGGGTAAAGTCATTGTACTCAAGGGGTTAAGTCACTGTACTCAAGGGGTCAAGTCATCGTATTCAAGGGTTAATTAATATACCTTCCTCCGGGGGTTAATTCACCGTACTCAAGCATCTGAATTTGCACTTCCTCGAGAGACGTAGAGCGAGAGGTGGTATGATCAAGGTGTATAGATGGAAGTCAGGGATTAACAAAGGCGATATAACCAAGGTAATTAAACTATCCAACCAGGAACGAGCTTGTATAGCTATGGTTTTAAATTAGACAAATTTAGATTTCGGCGCGAGATAGGTAGACACTGGCTTGGAAATAGAGTAGTGGATGAATGGAACAAGTTACCGAACATCATCATTAGCTAGAACACGCTGGATAGCTTCAAATATAGGTTCAGCGGATATATAAGCGATAGGGGTTGGGTGTAAACGGGACTGCCCAGTATGGGCCAATAGGCCCATACTGGGCCTGTTCTTATCTAGAGGTGGTGGCAGGTGGTCGGGGGTACAGGTGGTGGCAGGTGGTTGGGGGTACAGGTGGTGGCAGGCGGTCGGGGTACAAAATGGGGGTACAGATGGTGGCAGGTGGTCGGGGTACAGGTGGTGGCAGTGTCAGCACAGGTGGTGGCAGGTGGTCAGTACAGGTGGCTGCAGGTGGTCGGGGGTACAGGTGGTTGCAGGTGGCTGGGGTACAGGCGTGCAGGTGGTCGGGTACAGGTGGTGGCAGGTGTCAGGCGCTGCAGGTCAGGGGCACAGAGGTGGTCGGGGGTACAGGTGGTCGGGGTACAGGTGGTCGGCGGTACAAGTGGTGGCAGGGGCTTGTGAGTGTAGAGTTTGAGACTTATGATCGTTGTTTATTATGGGGCGTTAACCTCAGCACCGTTAAGACCTGTAGTCAATAATTACTGTTTGGGAGATCAAGACCTCCTTCTCTTTCATCCTCTCCTCCTCATTCTCCCTCTCCCTTCCTTCTCCTCCTCTTTCTTCTCCTCCTTCTTCCTCTCCTCTTCCTCCTTTATCTTCCCTTCCTCCTCTTTCCTTTCCTTCTCTTTTTCCTCCCCCTTTTTCCTCTCCCCTTCTTCCTCCTCCTCCTTCTCCATTTCTTTCTCCTCCCTTTCATTTTCTTTCTGTTATTTCTCCTCCTTTCTCTCCTCCTCTTTCTCCCCTTTTCTTCCTCCTCCTCCTCCTCGTTCTTCCCCTTCTCATCCTCCTTCTCCATCTCCTCCTCCTCCACATCATCATGCCTGACTATCTCCACAACCCTGAAAACTCTTGATGTTATTTACGACACCAAACTTCTGAAGAGCGCATTCCTCCTATGGCAACAACTGAATACCGAAAACTAGAAAATATTCGCAAATTCTTTAAGTTCCTTCATAACGATGGCAGAATATTGATTATACCTCTTCTATATGTCGTCTGTAACACCTGTCTTGAGTATTGTGCACCTGTGGAAATATTTTTTTTTCTGTGTGTTCGATTCGTATCTTTTATTTAATGTGATGCTAATTTGAGGGTTTTCAGATCACCTGTTATTTTATCTTTCAACTCTTTCCCTCCTTCCTCAGCCTACTTCATCGAAAGATTAACCACCCTAATGCTAATCTAACGTAACCTAATCTAATCTAATATAATGTAACCTAACTTGATATGACAAAATCTAACCTAACCTAACTTCAACTATCCAGGGGTCATATTATGTAACCTATACCTAACCTAACCTAACTCAAACTACCCAGGGGTCATATATGAAAGCTAACCTAACCTAACCTAATCTACCACGTTATAATATCACTTATAAACAACTTTTCAGATAAGATTTTAATTGTTTTTCCGATAAAAATATTTCCTACAAGAAATTATCAACTAACCGTCCCTTTACACTAATACACTCACGTAAATAAAGAGGAGAAACCCTCGGGTGTTAAACGTCAAATAATAAAAGCAATAAAGTGTTGGCTAATTCAGTATCTCCTTCCAGTTGGCGGCCATCAAATAATATCGCTGGATTATGCCTTGATATTTCCTGATCGCCTCTTATTGGGCGCCTCTCTTGCTACACACCGCCAAGCTCCCCAACCACTCGGCACCGGAACCCTCAACTGTGACGCTCAATAAACCACTAGAACTATAGAATAAACGTTTAATATGAGTAATAAGTAAGATAAAGATGGAGGTAATGGAGGATAATGGAGGAGAAAGAGTGTGGGAAAGGAATTGAGTGAGCGCAATATGGCAAGAACAGGGCGTATCGGTCCATGTATGTAAACTCAGCACAGGCTGCCCGCCTCTTCACACCTCAACCTTCGCGAGGGGGATATTTTCGCGAGCTTCACCACCATCTCTCCCTCAACCTTCCTCATTCCCCATCAACCACACAACCCAAAAAAACACCACACTACCCCAATTTCTAACCACATACTTAACGATGGGGTTTAACCATAAGGGAAACACGAGAGGTGAAAGGTTTTAACACTTCGCCAAAATAAAGCAGACGAGAGGAGGAACAAGTTTGAGAAAGTTATTAATTTGAGAGTAGTTCAAGTTTTGATCCGAAAATCAATTATATGAAGATGACAGACACAGATGGCCCGGGTTAAGACCAGACGAAGGAGAAACACAGAGAAAATTTGATCGGCGAGGAGAAAGAGAGAGAGAGAGAGAGAGAGATAGAGACGGGAGAAACGTGTATAAAAGAGAAGTGATAGAATAGGCGATAGACAGATGGAGAGACGAATTGGCGGAGGCGTTTGAGGTGTTGGTGAGGGTGGGAGGAGATGTTGGTGAGGGTGGGAGGAGATGTTGGTGAGGGTGGGAGGAGATGTTGGTGAGGGTGGGAGGAGGTGTTGGTGAGGGTAGGAGAATATGTTGGTGAGGGTGGGAGGAGCGTTGGTGGAGGGTGTGAGGAGGCTGCTACAGAGGGTGGGAGGAGATGTGTTGGTGAGGGTGGGGAGACTATGTTGGTGAGAGGGTGGGAGAGATGTTGGTGAGGGTGTGAGGAGATGTTGGTGAGGGTGGGAGAATATGTTGGTGAGGGTGGGAGAATATGTTGGTGAGGGTGGGAGAATATGTTGGTGAGGGTGGGAGGAGATGTTGGTGAGGGTGGGAGGAGATGTTGGTGAGGGTGGGAGGAGATGTTGGTGAGGGTGGGAGATGTTGGTGAGGGTGGGAGATAAAATCATTAATCAACAAAATTTCTGATAAGTTTCTTGGATATTTTTGTATTTGCTGGAGTTGGTAATACTGTAAGATGCGTTAACCGGGAAGTATTGATTAACCGTGAGTCTCTTACCTGGAGTTACCTGCGATGTGGTTAATTCGATTATTCGCTTGCCCTGATTATTCGTAATACGATCAATCCGATTATCCGTGACTTGATTATAAGTGGCTGATATTGTCCGGTTATTGGATATTGTTTTTCGGTTATTGGAGATTATTGTCCTGTTTTTGAGGGTTATTGTCCGGTTATTGAAGATTATTGTCCGGTTTTTGAGGGTTATTGTCCGGTTATTAAAGCATATTGTCCGGTGTTTGAGGATTATTAACATCCATTGTCTGATTATGGTTCAGTATTGGCATTAGTTAAGTATTAGGTGATCGTATTATTGTTAGTTCCCTTTAACCAGACTACAGATAACAAAAGTTCCGTTTAAATGACTCAGATTACTGACATTTCGCATTAACCGAACTACGGATAACAGTTGTTTAAATGACTCCGATTATTAATATTACTCATTAACGGACTATACGGATAACACTTCTGTTTAAATGACTCGGATTATGATATTGTTTTTCTGTAAACGGACCAGAAGTAATTAAACCTTCCTGTACATAAGTCTGAGTATTGATAATTCCCAGTAATTGAGCATGAGATAATCGGGACGCGGTGCAGGTCGTGGGTTGTCAGTAAATAGCTCCATGAGTGGGTGACCCCGCCACGCCTAATCCTATAAGAATAATTGGGGTTAATGCGAGGCTATTTGCTGTTTTGAGTCTCCGATGGAAAAGCAAACTTTGAACATAAGGCGACGCCGTCCGAACACAACCAATAAACTAACAGCCGCTCACGTAGTACGAAGATGGTGAGGTTTCTTGGGGTTTCAATTCCTGTCGGTGAAGTAACAGTACAAGACGGGTGGTAGATATTGTAAATATTCCTAACAGAGGGGTGTTTACGCTTGAGTGATGAGGGTTTATTGTATAAATCGAGTGTGGGAGATGTTTTTAGCGGTGTTCTCACGCGGCGCCAGTGTCAACATGCGGCTCCGACGGGCCAAAGCGCGGGAAATTTGAGACGTTTTAGGCGGGAAATTGTGGCGGTAAATTGTTTCACCCACTCGCTCCGTATGCAAATGAGGAGACTCGAGTGTAAAGTGTCACTGACGAAGAGGCTGTGAGATTACGTTACCGAGTGGCTATAAAGTTTTTATTTACCGCGTGTCGACATCACAGTTTAGACATTAAGACTGCAAGTTGTGTACCAAAACTTGTGTGTGGCTTCATATCCTTGACTTAACGGCCTCGGGGAGTTACCGTAACGACCAACCTCCGCCATTATTGCTACTTGCGGCCTCAGACTTCCTCCCTCTGCGTTTCAATTCCTTCAAAAGAGTGTTGGAGGTATCGAAGGAAAAGGATTCACTCACTCGTTACGTATTTCTCGAAGTAACAAAATAACAAGTATATTATTATTCTCAACAAGTGTTACTTAAATTATAAATACCTCCTAAACATAGAAAATATTTCCTTTAAAACTGATATAAATAATTCCTTATTTTTTTTTATAGTGGATAGTGTCTTAAATCTATCGATAAAACCCTTAAATTTAAAGAGGATGTTCCCTTAAGGTTAAAGTTGATAATCCCTTAAAATTTAATCAGCACAGCCCCTTAAAACTTAAAGAACACACCACGAGTCATCAAGTGTGTCCGTCAACTCAATGGCATCAGAACGTTTACACTGACTCACTTCATCAACAAACCTCGTATAGGGAGTATTGGTGATGAAGGGCGATAATCTTAGGGCATAGTGTTTACGAATTGGATGGTAACGTTAAAGAACCAGAAATACGTATATATGTATAAAGTTAGGTGTTTGATGATGGGCATGTGATGACAGATACCCCTGGTTTATTTCACCTGATGATTAAACACCCAAACGCTCTCTCTCTCCATCCTCGTTCTCTCTGTTCTTCCATCTCATCGTTCTCTGTTCTCCACCACGTTTCTCTCTTGTCTCCATCTCATCGTTCTCTGTCTCTCCATCTCATCGTTCTCTCTCATCTCCCCCATCTCTAATGTTCTCTGTCTCTCTCCATCTCTCATCGTTCTCTTTCTCTCTCCTCTCTCTCTCTCTCCATATCCCATCGTTCTCTCTCCCTCCATCTCATCGTTCTCTCTCTCTCTCTCTCTCTCTCTCAATCGACCACTCAACACGGGGCAAAAACTATAAATCAACGCTGTGTGTCAAGTCATTAAGAGCTTGTTTACCTGGCCGGAGTGTACACCTTTCCTCTCACGACCTCTCACCCCTCTCACGACCTCTCTATCCCTTTCACGACCTCTCCCATTCACGACCTCTCTATTCCTCCTCTCACGACCTCTCTATTCCCCCTCTCACGACACACTCTATCCCTCTCACGACACATTCTCTCATCTCTCACGAAAGGTAGAGAGATGAACATGAGGGGGAGGAGGAATGAACATGAACATTAGGAGTGTACATGAAGGGTGAACATGAGAGGGGGGTAAAATGTGCCCAGGTAATTAATTAACATCCTCTTACCTCGACACCTGTCTTGTGAGCGAGTGTTATTGACGGGGTAATTTGACTAACATTAACGTTAATTGACCTAAATGTATGTGTTATGTTGACAGCTAGCGTGTGTGTGTGTGTGTGTGTGGAGAGAAAGAGAGAGAGAGAGAGAGAGAGAGAGAGAGAGAGAGAGAGAGCGACCTACCCCATCCACCCCACTCTCCCCTCCACCCCACTCTCCGCTCCCCCCCACCCCTACCATCACTCCACCCCACCCCACTCTTCCTAACCCCCCACTTCTCCCATCACCTACTCTCCTCTCCCCCTTCCCCATCACCCCACCCATCCCAGTCTCCACACTCTCCCCTCCCTCTTTCTCCATCACCATACCTCACCCCACCCCAACCCACCCCAACCAACCCCATCTCACTCCACCTCACCCCTCTCTCCTTCCACCATACCTCACTCCACCCCTCACCCCACCCCACCCCCACCCCACCCCACCCCCCTCTTCCCCCACCACTCTCCCCACACCCCACTCTCCCCACACCCCACCTCCCCACACCCCACTCCCCACACCCCACTTCCCCACACCCCCACTCTCCCCCACACCCCACTCTCCCCACACCCCACTCTCCCCCACACCCCACTCTCCCCCACACCCCACTCCTCCCCCACACCCCACTCTCCCACTCTCCCACACCCCACTTCCCCCTCCTCCCCATCCCCTATCACCACAACCAACCACCACACCTCCCCACACCCCACTCTCCCCCCCCACACCCCACTCTCCCACTCTCCCCACCCCTATCACCACAACCAACCACCACACTCTCCCCCACACCCCACTCTCCCCCTCTCCCCCACACCCCACTCTCCCCATCCCCCTATCCACAACCAACCACCACACCCTATAAACATTTATGACACTAACAGACAGTATTTCACTCGCCAGCATCAATTAAAAAAACAGTAATGTAATAATTATGCTCTGACATTGATATGTAACTTTTTGTGGGTGAGTGTTTAGCGAATTTCAGCTGAGTGACACATGTTATTATTTCATTGTGGCTGTAACCTAGTCATTTGCAAAAACGCCAACACCTTGTTCAGCTTGTTGTTGTGGTGATGGTGGTGGTAGTGGTGTAATTTTAAATCAAGGTTGTGTAAGGGTGATTTAATTCCTGGTGGTGTTATTGTGCTGGTGGTGTAGTTTTAAATCAAGGTGGTGTAAGGGTGATTTAATTCCGGGTGATATTACTGTTATTGTTGTGTTTGTTGTTCTCGTGTTTGTAGTGATTTATTCCGGGTAATATTTGTGCTATTATTATTATTATTATTATTATTATTATTATTATATTATTATTATTATTGTTATTTAAGTTATCGGTGATTTTATTATAGTTACTGAGGTTATCTTTTGCTGTTATAGTTGCATTTGTTGTTACTGTTATTTTTCTAATTGTTATTGTTTATTGTTAATACTAGGGATGCTATTATTATTGTTATTATTAGGAATGTTATTATTATTTTTGCTGTTAGTATTGGGCTTATTATTATTATTTTTATTATTAATGTTATCAATTACGATATTCAATTGCTTAATATTCTGGAGCATCAGGGACCCATGGTTTAAAATTTCTAAGTCTCAGTGAATATTCAACCGTGTCAGGACCCCAGCTTAAAAAAAATCGTAGAGTTAGGGGCGATATGATCGAAGTCAGGGTTAAACAAAAGTGATATAACAAAGGTACTTAAACTATCCAACCAGGAATGAACTCGTAGCAATGGTTTTAAAATAGATAAATTTATATTTAGGCGCGAGATAGGTAAACACTGGTTAGGAAATAAAGTAGTGGATGAGTGGAACAAGTTACCAAATATCATCATTAACTCGTAGTCGCTGGGTAGCTATATGAACGATAGGTAAACGAGGTAGCCTATAGTATGGGCCAATAGGATCTCAGTAGTTTCCTCCACGCTTATGTTCTTAAATCTTTGAATCACCAAGCGTGTCACCACCACCCCATCTTCAGGTGATCTCCTTGTTGTGGTTATTGATATCCAGCGAATCATCCTTAGGTTAACACAACTCCCTCACCACCCTAGTTATCTCCCTCACCACCCTAGTCTCCCCCACCCTAGTTATCTCCCTCACCACCCTAGTTATCTCCCTCACCACCCAACTAACTCCCCACCCCATATCTCCTTCACCACCCTAGTTATCTCCTCACCACCCTAGCTATCTCCCTCACCACCCCACCTACCTCCTCACCACCCTAGCTATCTCCCTCACCACCCTAGCTACCTCACCACCCTAGTTATCTCCTCACACCCCCTCACCACCTAGTTATCTCCCTCACCACCTAGTTATCCCCTCACCACCCAGTTATCTCCCTCACCACCCTCCCACCCATATCTCCCTCACCACCCTAATCTCCCCACCACCCCACTATTCCCTCACACTCCATGAGGGGCGTGAGGGAGAGGGTTTGTGAGGATCCTGAGGGAGAAGTGAGGTCAGTCAAGAAGGGTGGGGGAGACGGGTGAGGGAATGAGGGAGGAGGTTGGCGTGATGAGGGAGGGTAATGGGCAACGTGAGGAGCGGAGGAAGGTGGATGGGGAAGAGCGGCGTGAGGGGCGGCTGGAGGGGGTGGGGAGGGAGGGGGAAGGGGAGGAGGGGGTAGGGTTAATCGATGGACGCGCGTGGTGGTGACAGTAGACGGACGTTATGACTGCTGCTGTGTAATACCTCTAAACTCACTATCACCAATATTGCTTCCCCGCACTACGACCCCTCCTCCCTCCCCTACGACCCTCCTCCCCTCACGACCCTCGCTCCCCTTGCCTCACGATCCCTACTTCTAGCACCCTCACGACTCCTAGCACCCCTTACGACTCTCTCCTCGCACCCTCACGACTACTCTCCTGCACCCCTCACGACTCTCTCCCCGCACCCCACGACCCTAACCCTGTCCCCAACCCAGAACCTCCACGACCTCTTCCATGACGACCCCTTCCCTCACCCACTACTACCTCCCCACACCCCCCATATCCTCCCACCCCACACACCTTCCCCACACCCCATACTATCCTCCCACCCACTACACCCTCCCCACCCCATACATCCTCCCACCCACAATACCTCCCCACACCCCATTACTATCCCCACCCCACCAACCCCCCACATCCAATACTACCTCCCCACACCCCACGGCTACTTTGCACTTCATCACCTCTTAGCACCCCACGACCCTCCTCCCCGCTTCCCCCCCCACACAGTAAGACTACTACACCTCTCCAGAACCCCCCCTCCTCCCCCCAGACCTACCACCTGCGTTGTCTTGTCTACTACCTGTGCTGCTCTACCCACTACCTGAGCTGACCTATTCATTATCTGTACAGCCCTACATACTACCTGTGCTGCCCTACCCACTACCTGTGCTACCTTAACCATTGACCTGTGCTGACCTATACCCAAGTACCTATGCTGCCCCACCCACTACCTGTGCTGTCCTACCTCCTGGACGCATATAGTAAAATGCCATTAGCCTCTATTAGGTACTGGGTCTGGTCACGCCTTGCACCATTAACTCCTCGTATATGGCCGCCAAGTCTCGGTGAGGTGGTGCATGACCCTGTCTTACCAACGTATTTCTCTGCCAATCACAGTCTGCTAGAATATTCGTCTACCAATCACAACCTACCAAAGTACTCATCTACCAATCACAACCTATCAAAGTACTCATCTACCAATCACAACCTTCTGAAATATTAATTTGCCAATGACAACCTATTAAATTATAGTTCTTGGACAACTGCCCCCTAGACAATTGCACCCTGGACAACTGGTCTCCTGACAACTGCTCCAATGGGACAGTTGACCCCCAGTGAGTGTGTACTGACATTTACTGTTTTTATAGGAGAAAGACTAAGTTTACCAGCAACTGACATAAAACATGGAACTGACTCAACAGAGACGAGAAATATAACACTAAGAATTAATGTTTTATTTTATTGTTTTTTCTTTGTTATGCATATAATTATATACCGTACACAAAATGCACCAATCACACACAAATTAATTGTTAACACCATAAACCTGCAAGAAAACTATAATTAGTTAAACACTGAGAATATTGCGGATAAGTAGAAAAATGTGGATCAGTCATAATCAATACTTTTAAAATTCACTAAAATTGCAGGTTGTTGATATTGCCCTCAAAAAGTCTTAACACTTGGTCATTCCCAGAGTTTTGTGTGATGGTTGCTAAGATTCACTGGCAATGGCGGGCAATTGTCCTGATACCCAAATTATTCTTCTACCAATCACAACCTACCAAAAATTTCATCTACCAATCAATTAACTCGCTCGTTGTTTACTAAGTAGAAGCTCCACGGGCATGTTACTGGTCGGTTACTCTGTTAAACATTATGTCTGCCTAAACATTAAGTCCTAAATTTGTTTATCAGATACAACAACAACAATACAGCAAAAATAATACAACAACACTACAACAAAATCTGTCATAAAACTTGACCATATCAACATCATGAATAATATGCAATGTATATACACTATGTAATTTTCAAGCTGAATAACCTGCATCACTCCCAGCCATCAAGGTTGACTAATCGTACGGTATATAGTTACGGTAGACTTTCCCTAAAGATGATAATTTCTCCCCACTTATGTTTCTAACTCAAACAAACAAACAAACAAGCAAACAAACAAACAAACAAACATTGAATTAATTATCGAAGTTGTGACGTTACCAGATTTCAATTCACTTTATAGAACTTTATACAGGATACTGAACGGAAAACCCATCTCATCCTAATCCAACTCAGCCTAATCTAACTCAACTTAATCCAACTCAACGTAATTTATCCCAACTTAATCCAACTCATTCTAATCCAACTCAACTTAATCCAACTCAGCCTAATCTAACCCAACGTAACCCAAATCAGCCTAATCTATCCCAATCTAATCCAACTCAAACTAATCTAACAGAACTTAATCCAACTCTACCTAATCTAACTGAACTTAATCCAACTCTACCTAATCTAACCCAACTTAATCCAACCCAATGTAACTATCCCTAAATACGTCAACGCTGTATCCCTAAAAGGCCAATCACTCTCTACCCTTAAATCACTCTACCTAACAATCACTCTGTCAACTGGGTTATGACTTGCAAAATATCGACTGTTATCCTCTCTCTCTCTCTCTCTCTCTCTCTCTCTCTCTCTCTCTCTCTCTCCCCTTCCTTTCCGCCCTCCCTGTACCCCTTTCTTTTTCTTCTCTCTTTCTTCCTCCTCCTTCACCCTTACTCCCTCCTCTTTAGCTTACTCTCCTTCCTCTCCCCTCCCCTCTTATTCCTCCTTTGCTATCCCCCTCTCCCCTCCCTTCCTCCCCTATTTCCCACCCTTCTTTCCCCCCCCTCTCTCTTCCTCGCTCTCCTCTTTGCTCCCTCCCCTCCCTCCGTCCCTCCCTCTTACTCCTCCTTCTCCTTACACCCTCCCTCCCTCTCTTCCTCCCTCCCTCCCTTCCTCCTTTCCTGGTAACTGCTCATTATATTTTTCGAAATTATGGAAATTGATCTGTGTAAAACTGCCGAATGTGTCAAAAAAAGCTTTGTGGAGTGATGATGAAGTGTTGTGGGCGGGCACCGGGCAGCGCTGGTCATGCTCATTCATACACAAATTGTTTCTCTGTGTCGGTGTGTGTGTTGGGGAGGGGTGTAGGGGTGGGTGTAGGGGTGTGTTGGGAGTGTAGTTTGTGTAGGTGTGTGTGTGTGTGTGTGTGTGTTTGTGTGTGTGTGTGTGTGTGTGTGTGTGTGTGTGTTAACCTCTTACAAGACAAATGTTAAAGAATGCGACAAGAAAGTATCAAGAACAACGAAGAGAAAATAATACACACACACACACACACACACACACACACACACACACACACACACACAAACACACACACAAACACACACACACACACACCAGTTCACATCCTCAATTTAAAAACAGTACATCATTCTCTCACAGTTTTACACACAGTCACGGTAATTACCAAACTCACTATTATCTCCAGTATATTAAAACGGTGTAAACTCGTTAAAAGTGTAAACTCGATAAAGGTGTAAACTCGATAAAGGTGTGAACTCGCTAAAAGTTAAACTCGTTAAAAGTGTAAACTCGCTAAAAGTTAAGCTCGTTAAAACTGTAAACTCGTTAAAACGGTTCAAACTCGTTAAACAGAATTTTGACTAGTTTTGGCGAAGATAAGGTAACTATTTACGTACATTTGCAAACACAAAATTACCCCACCATTCTTCTTATTAAATGCACTAATGTCCCTTAACTCCTAAAATATCTTCAAGTATAGAACACAAACAATTTCATCATGACAACAGATTATTAACCATTTGTAAAAGTTAATTATTCTGTCTATACTGTATATATATATATTAACCATGACGCGTCACTCCCTCATATATGGCCTAACGCGCCCCATGTACACAGTTGCCAGCTCGTCACCAGAGAGGTTAACTAGCGACCCTCTCGAGCCTCACCATATGTATTTTTTTTGCATTTTTCGTATCGATTCAGATGGTCTATTGATTCGGTAATGGAAGGTTAACTGCAACTTGATGAGGGTTCCATTCACCAGAATCCATAATATCGTAAAAATGGGGCATTTATATTTACACCCAAAAATATTACTGTACACACACACACAATGGTGGTGATAGTAGTGGTGATGATGGTGGTAGTGATGGTGGTAGTGATGGTGGTAGTGATGGTGGTGATGATGGTGATGATGGTGATGGTTTAAAATATGTAGCTATCATCATCAAGAATAATGATAAAAAATCTCAATATTTCTCTGATAAAATAAACAATCATTGAGCAGTATGATATCTTAAACCCTGACGCTGCCAACCAACACCTCGTACGCCCGCCATCCCCTCAATGTATCTGACAAGAAATCACACACACTCTTGCCGCCAATGACCACGTCTTTACCACACTTGTTCCTTCATATGTTTTCCTCCCTTTTCCTCGCTATATTTTCTATATTTTTTTTTTACTCCCACGTCTTCTATATCACAGAAATAATATATAGATTCATCTGTTTACGGCATTAGAGTATAGTGTAATCATAAGAGACACCATGGAAAGGGATAAGAGTGGGAGACTATTTCCTTTCCTTCCTCTAACTAACTCCCTCACTAACTCACTTCCTCACTAACTCACTTCCTCACTAAAACTCACTAACTCAATCCCTCATATAAATAAAAGGTCTCAAACTCACCAACCACTCATTCACACTCAACACCCACCTCCCACTCTCCCGTCGTCTCTTTTCTGTCTCTCTCACTACCGCCAACACAAGCAATCATTAGCGCCTGGCATTTTCTTCCTCATTGATACACTTTTTGGGAACGGGGGAGTGGGGGAAGGGGGGGGGGGGTCGCTCGTCTTTTGTTTGAAGTAGCTTAAAGAAATGAACCAATCCCCTTTCCTTTGACTATCCTCACCTTGCGTCATTGAGGGTTAAATAATCACGTTGCTTCCTTTACCTTGCGTCACTGAGAGCTACATATCACGTTGCTTCCTTTACCTTGCGTCATTATAAACTACATAACACTTACCTCCCTCACCACTATGCAAAGATTGACTGGACATGATCTAATAGTTGTTGAAGTGTGAGCGACTTGATCTGAAGACGATACACCAACGGGATGGCTTGAAGCAGGCGGTCAGTACCAGGTGTAATTATATATTGTGGTCTAACTGTGTATGTTGGAGGTGTAACTCGAGGGTGGAGAGAGATACATTGTTCTCACTTGTTGTGTAGATGACAGGGAGATGGATACATGACGCGGAGATGAATTACTACTGCTACTAATGCCCCGTTTTTGCACTGTAGTCCCACGGTAATTCATAATATATAGACAATAATATTTTGCAATATACCACTGCGTCATAACCTTGACACCATCTCACTATAAATCGACATTCCATCAGATTACTTCGACAGGCTGGCAGATATTACACCGACAGATCTCCAAAATATTGCACAATGTAAACCGTAGGTATGAATATGGGTGTCTTACGGTATTCGAACCCATAAAGCTCTCAAACAGTCTTCTAGCCGGACGGCATTCCGTTTTCGATGTTGCCGTAATATTATCAGTTATTAATATTTACCATATTGACTCACATATTTTTTATAAAATGTCTGTACAGACACACGTTGTCTAACTGTTATGAAGCGTGTCTCGAGTATTGTTTCAATGATATTCCTTTTTATGAAACTGATTCGAATGATAATTGTTTCAAGTTTTGAACTCTGTTCAAAATAAGCTGAAAAGTAGCGGGAGTAAAGTGCAAAAAGGGGTACTACTACTACTACTACTACTACTACTACTACACGGTATTCGAAACCTTACAGCTCTTGTTTCGTCTTTCATCACTTCAACATTTTAGTTTCGATAAATGTCTTTCAAATTTGTCATATTTATTAATACAGGTATCTGCCCTATTGACTCTCATATTGCAATGATTTGTCACACGAGAGATCCATTGTTTAACTTTTATGAAGTTTGTATCAAATATTGTTATACTGATATTCATTTTCATGTCATTGTTACGAATGATGTTCAGCTGTTTCGAGTCATTGACCTCTGTCGTAATAAAAGGAAGAGTTGTCAAAGTATACTACAAAATGGGATACTACAGCCAGCCACCCAGTCAATTAACCAAGAAGTAGCCGAACAGCTAACAAATTGCCAACCAGCTAACTAAAAAAATATCCAACCACCTAACATACTAACTAGCCAAGAAATAGCCAACCATCCAACAAACTAGCCAAGAAATAGCCAACCGCCCAACAAACTAGCCAAAAAGTAGCCAACTAACCCAAACACCCTAAAGCACCTAACTCATCTCACATCTAATCATACAACTAAGACCATCTAGAGGGTTGACGGTGACGGTAACCAGCCTCTACTACTGCGCCAAGGCAAGGGGCCCCACAAGACATAAATCCCACAGCCGTGTACGCAGCCAGAATCAATATGACACAAATGTCGGCGTTATATCGGACGGTTTAGTAGAGTTGATGGTTGGTCCAGTCGGCGCTTATTGCACTAAAAACGCCGCCTGGTGTCCGAACCAAACGCGCGCTCTTGTGATGGATGGCGCTAGGGGTTGCCAACTAGGGGGATATTTTCTCTCACTCTCTCACTCTCTCTCTTTCTCTCTCTTGAGTATAACGGGTTAGGATGTTTGTGTTTTGTCTCTTTCTTTCTTTCTTTTTTGTCAGTCTGTCTGTCCGTCTGTCTGTCTTTCTGTCTGTCTTTCTGTCTGTCTGTCTTTCTTCTTTGTGCCAACGAGGGATGTGTATTCTCTCTCTTAATGGATTAGAATGTAGCGTTTGTTTGTACGTCTCAGTCTTTCCGAGTGTGTGTGTGTGTGTGTGTGTGTGTGTGTGTACCGGGAGAGGTGGATATAATGTTGACAAACTGAGGATGAAGTGATGATAGAAAAGTGAGAGGTGGGGGAGAGGAGGGGAGAGAAGGATGGGAGGGAGGGAAGGGATGGGAGGAAAATGAATGGGGGGAGAGAAAGGGACTGGGGGATGGGAGGGAAAAGAGGAAAGGGGGCAGGGTAGGAAAGGAGGGACAAATGAGGGAATGGAGGGAGGAATGCAAGTGGAGAGGGATTGAAGAAAATGAAGGGAGTGGTGAAGGAGGGGTGGAGGGAAAAATGGAGGGTAGAGTGAGGTAAGAGGGAAGGATGGGTTCACAGAGAGAGAGAGAGAGAGAGAGAGTATTTCATCGATGAATCCTAAAATTAGTCAAGAACTTCGGAGATTTTGACCAAATTCTGGTTATCCTAATACTAAGATCAAGATCACGCCAGAAGGTCAGAACAGGTCATAGCAGGTGGGGAAGAAGTCTTAACGGCTAAATAGAAAAAAGTAGTCATAGTAGGTAAAATTAGGTCATTAATAAATAAGATGTATGTTGACTTCATTATTAAGTAGCGGGTGTTGTGGTAGGGTGTTGTGGTAAGTGGTTGTGGTAGGGTGTTGTGGTAGGGTGTTGTGGTAGGGTATTGTGGTAGGTAGTTGTGGTAGGGTGTTGTGGTAGGGTGTTGTGGTAGGGTGTTGTGGTAGGTGTTGTGGTAGGTGTTGTGGTGTGGTTGTGGTAGGGTGTTGTGTGGTAGGGTGTTGTGGTAGGGTGTTGTGGTAGGTAGTTGTGGTGGTGTTGTGGTTTGGTTTGTAGGGGCCAAAGAAGAAAATTTCCTTGAGACACCCTCTCTCTCTCTCTCTCTCTCATCTTCACCGGACACTGAGATCTAGCAAGACATAACTCGCCATGACACAGACGTGAGAACACACTTGTAATGTTGCTCCTCCTAATGGACTTGACATGCTGTGTGCGCGCGTTGGGGGTGTGGGAAGGGTGTGTGGGGGTGTGGGTGTGGGTGTTGGGTAGGGACGGCTCCAGAACCCTGTGAAAAGTGTACCACAAATCACCTCAACAGCAAATGAACATGTCCTCTGGGCTCGCAATACCACCCTCTCGTATGGCTGCGATCACCCAGGGCACAGGGACGTCCTCTCCTCCAGCCTCTCTTAAGTCCCTCTACTCCTCCGCCTACAACGGGGACTCTGAGCCTTAAGGGAAGGTGTTGGTTAGCTGAGTGTTGCCGCGGGGGGCTCATATTATTAGTATGTGGAGCGCGACGACTGTTTTATTGTGGCAATTCGGAGCCTTTATGAGTTCGTCCATCATGCGCCGGCTGGAGCCAATCACCGCGCGTCTTACATACATACGAGCCAATTAACGCCAATCTTTGCTCAGATGGAGCCAATCCCAGTGTGTCTTGCATGTAAACGAGCCAATTAGAGGCGATCATTCATCTGAGCTGCCGCCAGGAAGCGACGTATGCACTGACGGATTTCCCAGCTGGTTGACGATGCAGTTTTACCAGCTGGTGACGTGTTGGTGACGGATGTTGGTGACGTGTTGACGTATCGGCGACGGATGTTGGAGACGTATTGGCGTGGATGTTGGTGAATGAATGTTGGTGAACTGTTGGCGGGAATAGAGGAAAATGAAGAAAGGCAGGAAGAGAGAAAGAAGAGATAGGGGAAGAGAGAGGAAGGAGGAGTAGGAGGAAGAGGAGGAGAGGCAGATGAAGACAGGAAGGGAAGGAAGATTAAGGAGGAGAGAGGGCGACAGAGGAGGAAGAGGGGTGGAAGAGTGGAGGAGGGGAGAGAGACAAATGGAAGAGAAAGGGTGGGATAAAGCAAAAGTGAAAAGGAGAGAGGGAGAGGGGAATGAATTGTGTAGTAAAAGTGATTCATGGGACGAGAGAGAGAGAGAGAGAGAGAGATTCATTACACATCTTATCGCAAGTCAATTTTTCTCTCTCTCTCTCTCTCTCTCTCTCTCTCTCATCTGGTTTCTTCAGTTGTTACCTTATTTCTTATTCTAGTTATAACACTTCATTGAGTATTATTGGCCCTAGTACACACACACACACACACACTACACACACACACTACACACATGACTCACCCCTCCTCCCCCACACCTGGTCAACTAACAACACTGGGTCAGTCAACCTCCCCTCCAATAACGCTACACCTGGCCGTGTCTCCCCACACCTACACCACCAGTCTGGGTATATGACCCGTTTTTAACACCCATACGCCCGAACAACAAAAAATACCGAACATAACTTTTTGTTTTTTTAATCTAAAGAGTAAAAAATCCGAACAGATGATAATTCCGAACACAAAAATCGGAACACATATAAAATTCCGAACACAAAATTCCGAACACAGATAATTCTGAAAAAAAACATCTCCCAGAAGAAGAAATAAATCCGAAACTCATAACTTTTTTTTTACTCGAAGAACAAATGATTCCCAACACATAACTTTTTTTGCATCGAATTAAATTTTTTGGGGGATCACTTGAAGGTTCGGCTCCCCCAAGATTATTTCACCTGAAGAATAACCTAACCCAACCTAACCCAACCTAACCTAACCCAACCTCTCTCTCTCTCTCTCTCAGAGGAGCCACCACCCTTTAAAACCTCCACTATAACTATACACTCAAGAACCTGTCTATTGTTTGTCTGCTTCCTTCCTTTATCTCTTTCTCTCTATCTCCATTTGCTACTTATTCTTTTCTCACCGCCGTCTCTTCCTCTTTTCTATGTCATTACCTTTCTTTCTTCTTATCTCCCTTTTTGCTATTATTTCTCCTTTTATCACTATCTAATTCTTCTCCTCTATCTCTTTCTCCATTACTCACTTTTTTCCCCTTTTCTCCTTTTATTCTTACCTTTCTCCATCTCTCTTTCCTTCTTCCTCCCCCAATCTCTCACCACCCACTTTCCCTGTCGTTCTCCTTCTATCTCTCTCATCCCCCCCATCCACCATCAACCTCTTCTTTCCTCCATCTCTCCCTCCTTCCCAATCACTCAATCTCCCTCTCCTTCTATCCCTCTCTTTCTCCCCCTTCCTCCAACCATCTCTCTCCCCACCCCATTCCTGCACTCTACCACGATTCTCTATCTCCCCCAACCCTCCCTCCCTCTCCTTCTATCCCTCTCCCGCTCCTTCCCTCCACCTCTCTCTCCCACTCCCTTCCTCCTTCACACTCTCCCTCGTACGCATTAATATTCGGGCAGGCTGTGTGTAGTGATCTAAATTTCAAATGGTGGCGGTGAGAGGCGCTCCTGTCGACTTGCCGCTTCATGAAAAATTCACAGCCCGCTGAAACCTTCGAGCTCTGAAGCCTCCCTGGGCCGTATACATATATATTTGTGGGTAAATGTGATGGAAGAGAAGGAAGGACGAGAGAGAGGGAGGTAGAGAAGAAGGGGGTGAGAGTAGGTGAAGGAGGGAAGTGGGAGGGGGAGAGGAAAGGAGAGAAGAGGGAAAGAGGGAGGGAGGAAGGGGGAGAGAAGGAAAGGGAAGGGGGAGAATGTGAGGAAAGGAAAGGCAGGGAGAGAGAGAGAGAGAGAGAGAGAGAGAGAGAGAGAGAGAGAGAGAGAGAGAGAGAGAGAGAGAGAGCAGCAGCTGATAGGAGAACCATGGCCACACTCTCAACACACAAGGAATAAATTGCAACATTATGCAGAGGGTAGGGTGCCACCTTCCCCTCTTGCACAGTGCCACCACAAGACATACCAGAGCAAAACACAAAACACTGACCTAACGGATATAAGATTTCTCAAGAGAGCGTCAGTTCAGTCTAAGACGTATTCACCCATATCCTCCCCCCTTTCTCTCTCTATATATAGTTTACCATATAGCCTCCAGAAAAGTGAAAGTGGGTTCCATAGGCACGACTGCACGTGAGAGGCAGCGTGGATACAGCACACTGTATACCAAGCCTTCGGTACACAAGGAGGCAGCATGGCCGGTACTGAACTCGACTTAGGTGCCCATTTACAGCTCTGTATCCATTCGACTTAAGCACTGGTCAATGAGAGTTAAACCATCGGTCGTTTGTACATAGGATCAACCCTGTACAGTCGGGGTTAAAAGTTCGCTCCCTCCTACAATGAAGCAGCGTCGACCCCAAACGAGATACAACAGCACAATCCTACCAGACGACAGTAAGTTCGGAGACTCATTCCCTTGACTCAGTTTCAGGATGAGTGAAGAACTTTTGTCCGCAACATTTTCTGGCAATGGAACAATAGACAATCAATACTGCAGGAAAATAGTGAAGAATGAATTGATGAATAATGATGAATTAACTCCCCCCCACCACCCCCCTCTTTGAATGAATGATTGTCTGCATAATTTACTGATATATTTACCAGACATTAATTATCTTTTCATCTAATTACAAAATCAATATTCCAATGACATTAATAAATCACTTATTGGCTAGTGCAGTACCTGATGGTGGTGGTGGTGATGTCAATGACCACGGGAGTGATGTCAGTACCATGATAGTGACGTAAGTGCCATGGTGGAACGTCATTACTATGTTAGCGACGTTACTACTATGGTGATGTCATTATCATAGTAGTGGTATCATTCCCATGGTGGAGACGTTATTCCAATGGTAGTGATGTCAGTGTAATGGTGGAGATATCCCATCCACAAATCCCATTTTTACGGCGTCGTGTGAAATTCCGTAGCAGATTGACGAGAGTTTATTTTACGAAGATAAGTTTACAGAATTAGACACACATACACACGGAGACTGTTTATGTTAGAGATAAAAACATGTGGATCACGTGAAGATTAACCCCCTCCCCTCCGAGCTTATTTTTCCCGATGATTAAACACACTATGTTGCCTGGGGGGGTTAGGTTAGGTAAAGTATATTATGTTAGGTTAGGTTGAATTAGGTTACGTTGAATTAGGTTAGGTTAGGTTAGGTTAGGTTAGGTTAGGTTAGGTTAGGTTAGACTAGGTTAGGTTAGGTTTGTATTCTGTGTCACAAGGTAATGTTCACTACACATGAGCACTATGACCAAAACAGTCACCCGTGCTTATGATACACTCGACTCTGGCCAACACCATAACTACACCCTGAGTTAGTGTAGCTGTGTAACACTGTCAGGGTGTAGAAGCTGACTCCCAACACCACGATGACATGTGCCCCAATGTTAAGGTGTCGTCCAGGAAGATCGGACCTCTTACCAACCGCACTGGCTAACCAAATACCCTGAGGACCTCGGTACTCTACCACCAGGCCCCTCAACACCGGGGATCATAGAGGTAAAGAGAGTGAGAGAATATATATTACGTCTCCACCACCGAGAAGTCGAACCCAGTAATCCGGGTATGAATAGCGAGTGTCATCCCGAGAGACTTTGTGTTATAATTATTAATGAGAATGACTCACCTGAAGATTATCCCTCTTTTTATTTCACCTT
The DNA here is from genome assembly GCF_018991925.1 of Homarus americanus. NCBI lineage: Eukaryota > Metazoa > Arthropoda > Malacostraca > Decapoda > Nephropidae > Homarus > Homarus americanus. The sequence continues at coordinate 5,472,428 of NW_024751660.1, read as the reverse complement.
AAGATTAACCACCCTAATGCTAATTAACCCAACGTAATTCAACTTAACATGCCCTAACTTAACCCAATTCAACCTAACTTACCCTAACCTAATCCCCCCCCACCTCCCCCCAGGTAACGTTAGAGTGTTTAACCGTCAGGTGAAATAAGCTGGAAGGGCTAATCAGGTGATCTATGATCCTCACTAACAGGTAAAAGACGTAACACTAATTAATTGTTAACCTGTTAATATACGTAATACAAGAACAATAATCTGAGTTTGTTACGCTGTATTAATTTGACTAAAACGTGTGTTGCTGGACTGAACATCATCTTTAAGCCTTTGGTATTAATTTATCAAAAGTCATTCCCAATAACAAAGTCTCTCAATATTTAAGTGGGTAAAATATATAACGCTCATTTCAGGGAGGTGGTGAACGAGGCAAGCGAGCGACGAGAGTTCCTCCTCCTCCCAACAGCATCAAAGAGTGAATGACACAAGCGCCACGGACCCATCACCTCCCAACCTGCCAATAACAGCTGTTCCCGCGCTCTCTCTCACTTAGCCAATCAGCGCCCGAGGCAGGATTACGTCACGCCTTATATCAGCCAATTGCAGGCTCTGAAAAATCTGGGTGCGTTCTAGCGTGTTTATCGGCTTGGCGGGACTTTTATCGGCGTTGCTATTCGATGTTAATGCCAGGATAATCATTGCATAAAGCATTTTCTTGCCAGGGATAAAAGAGTGCTGAAGTAAATAGCTTCGTTATGGAGCCAGAGGTGGGCTTCGATTTTTTTATCAGAGGCTTGTTGACGATGGCGTGAGTGGGAGGATGAATATTGGTGCCTTGTTGTTCTGAGCCAATTATGTTACGGGAATTATTATGATTTTAAACTGTTTTCTTTTTTAACCCAATTTATATATCATTAAGTGTGTGTGTGTGTGTTCGTGATTCTGTGTGTGTGTGTGTGTGTGTGTGTGTGTGTGTGTGTGTGTGTGTGTGTGTGTGTGAGTTCGTGATTCTGTGTGTGTGTGTGTGTGTGTGTGTGTGTGTGTGTGTGTGGTTCGTGATTCTGTGTGTGTGTGTGTGTGTGTGTGTGTGTGTGTGTGTGTGTGTGTGTGTGTGTTTTCTTATTGTGTATAGGTGCTTGTGTTTTGTTTATGTAAGTAGATGTGTACATACTTGTGTGCTTGTGATAATAAGTATGTACGTTTTTATTGTATGTAAGTGTGTACATGTTTATGGGTGTATATGTGCAGTTGAGGATATATTAGTGTTATGTGTGTGTGTGTGTGTGTGTGTGTGTGTGTGTGTGTGTGTGTGTGTGTGTGTGTGTGTGTGTGTGTGTGTGTGTGTGTGTGTAGTTATTTATGTAGTTGTGTAGGTGTGTGCGTGTGTAATTGTATGTATGTATGCACTTGTGTAAATGTAGTTCTTCAGACACACACACACACACCTACGCAATTACTAAACCAACAACATACACTGAGAAATGAACGGTGATAATACTGTCCTGATAATTAAGAAGGAACACGAACAGGTGTATACACTATAGTTAATTAAAGGTGTCCGTGTTGCCGGAGTGACCTTATTATTATTAGTTATTTGGACATGCAAAGTGATACATATGTTTTTGAGGCACTGAGTTATGAACACTAGGTGGGAGAGAGAGAGAGAGAGAGAGAGAGAGAGAGAGAGAGAGAGAGAGTTAAGGTCTATCTGTCTCACTTGAAGGTTCATCTCACTACACTACACGACACCTAACCTAACCTAACCTCCTGCCCTATGTTACCTGCTAGCGGTGTCGAGGTCAGCAGGTCATGGAGCCTTCAAGTAATAATTTCAGCTATACATCATTTTCCTGTAATTCACCAGTACTATATTAAAAACTACTGTAACGAAAAGAAGAATTATCCCCGTTCCTTCCCCTTCCCCCCTCCCCCTCCTCCCTCCCTCCCTCCCCCCTCCCCCTCACTACTTCCTTCCTGTACTTAATTACACCTTACGTCATTCCCAGGGACGTTATCCATTACATCAACAACCACTTGCTCGAGTCATGTATCTTTTTTATGACTTTACATCTCGGTACAAAACCTCTTTTAGCCCCCACACACTCACGGCTTTATGGTTCCAATGTTAACTGCTTTTGTTTGGATGGTAATGTGCTTTTGTTTGGGTGGTGATGTGCTTTTGTTTGGGTGGTAATGTGCTTTTGTTTGGATGGTGATGTGCTTTTGTTTGGATGGTGATGTGCTTTTGTTTGGATGGTAATGTGCTTTTGTTTGGGTGGTGATGTGCTTTTGTTTGGGTGGGTGAATGTGCTTTTGTTTGCGGTGATGTGCTTTGTTTGGATTTTGTTGATGGTAATGCTTTTGTTTGGATGGTGATGTGCTTTTGTTTGGATGGTGATGTGCTTTTGTTTGGATGGTAATGTGCTTTTGTTTGGATGGTAATGTGCTTTTGTTTGGGTGGTAATGTGCTTTTGTTTGGGTGGTAATGTGCTTTTGTTTGGATGGTGATGTGCTTTTGTTTGGATGGT
>NW_024751660.1:5436168-5469810 GCF_018991925.1 Homarus americanus | reverse complement strand
ACAAACACACCAAACACCATAACACCATCAACAAACACACTAGACCTTACAAGAACAACAACAAACACACCAAACACCATAAGACCATCAACAAACACACTAGACCTTACAACAACAACAACAAACACACCAAACACCATAACACCATCAACAAACACACTAGACCTTACAACAACAACAACAAACACACCAAACACCATACACTATCAATAAAACACATACACTAGACCTATAAGAACAACAACAAAAAACACAAAAACAATTATACATCTATCAACAAACACATTTCAGACTCCATAACAACAACAAATACACCAAACACCATATTCATCAACAAACACATCTAGACTCATAAGAATATTGAATAAAACACAAAACACCATAAGATTCATCAACAAAACATTATTCAGGACTCCATATCAATAAACACACACCACCTATGATCAAGTCAGCTGATGACCATAATTGGTATTGAACAAAAACACTTATATATCTAAACACATTTGACTTTATAATAAATAAATATAATTTATAATATATTTAGATTACCTATAATACTTAGACTTAACAAAAACAAGATCACTAATTAATGAATAAAACAAGATCATCAAGATGACTACAAATAGAAATAATACCTAAATAATGGTACTATCACCAACACTAGACTCCATAAGAACAATAATAAAAACATTAAAACACCATAAGACCATCAACAAACACACTAGACCTTACAACAACAACAACAAAGACACAAAACACCATAACACCATCAACAAACACACTAGACCTTACAACAACAACAACAAACACACAACATAGCTTATATAACAAATAACCTGAGGGAGGCGATGCTAGCGGTTGTGTGATGAAAAAATATTGGGTCGTTAGGGAACATTTGCATGGACAATGAGGCCCCCCCAGGCAGGCATTAGAGCAGTGTTGCCAAGTGTTCCTGCTACCTCCTCCATCCGCGGTACTCCTCTACTGTTTGTGGCACTGTTTGGGTGTTTGTGGGTCTGTTTTGGTGTTTGTGGGTCTGTTTTGGTGTTTGTGGGGACTGTGTTGTTGTTTGTGGGGACTGTGTTGTTGTTTGTGGGTCTGTTTTGGTGTTTGTGGGTCTGTTTTGGTGTTTGTGGGGACTGTTTTGGTGTTTGTGGGGACTGTGTTGTTGTTTGTGGGGACTGTGTTGTTGTTTGTGGGTCTGTTTTGAAATGACTGTGGAATACTATTTGGTATTTGTGTGGAGACTGTGTTCTTCGCTGTGGGTCTGTTTTGGTGTTTGTGGGTCTGTTTTGGTGTTTGTGTGGGACTGTGTTGGTGTTTGTGGGTCTGTTTTGGTGTTTGTGTGGGTCTGTTTTGGTGTTTTTGTGGGACTTTGTTGGTGTTTGTGGGACTGTTTTGTTGTTTGTGGGTCTGTTGTTGTTTGTGGGACTGCGTTGTTGTTTGTGGGTCTGTTGTTGTTTGTGGCTATGCGTTGGTATTTGCTTATATGTTGTTGTTTACTCGTTTGTTGGTGAGTTTTGTGGTATTTGTTGACGGTATTGAATGATGTGTTTTGGGGGAAGTGTTTGTTTGTTGATGTTGTTTGTAGGTGTAAATCTCTGTTGTTATTTGGTGGTGTTTGTGACTGTAAATCTATATTGATTTTGGCTGTAAATTTATTGTTTGTGGAAGTAAATATCTATTGTTTGTGGCTGTAAATCTTTATTGTTTGTTGGTGTTGTTTGTGTTTACACCTTGCTATCTGTTGACTTTTATTTTGACTATCTACACTGTAAATTCTTCTCTTGTTTGGTGGCTTTTGTTTTTGCTTTTTTGCTTGGGGGCAACAAACGTTTAGGGTTATGATTTATTTTGTTTGTTGGTGTTTGTTTACAGTAATTATAGATTACCTTTGTTTGTTGTTGTTTCTATACATTAGTTATAACTTCACATGGTTTTATTTGTTGATGTGTTTGGAGTGGAGTATTTGTTTATGTTAGTTGTTGTTGTTGTTTTTTTTTATTGTTTATGTGTGCTATGACGGCGGTGGATGAGTGATAAGGTTCTGCCTGTAGATTTCAAGGTCGCTGGGTCGATCCTCGGCTTGTGTTATGTGTCTGTGCGCATGTAGAGGATATGTATATACAGTATGTGTGTGTGTTTGTGTGTGTGTGTGTGTGTTTTCCACTTTGTTTTGGGTCATAGGTGAATAAACTGTCTGCTTGTGTGCTATATGATGAGGTGACAGTCATAATGCTCTTCAGTCAATTTGGGTGTTCAAGGTGTTTAATGAATGGGTGATTATAACGCAAAAGTTGTGAAAGAGAAAGTAGTACTAGAAGTAGGTCCACATGGGTTGGGTAATAGAAATGAGAGGGGAGAAATATTACTTGATTTTTGTAAAGAAAACAAGACGATAATTACAAATATATGATTTGAACAACACCCAAGGCATCTCTATACATAGATCTCCCCCTAGGGACAATGTAAACAACAGTCAGGAATCATATAGATTATATTTTAATTCAGGAAAGATTAAGAAATTCAATAACCCAAAACAAGACCTCACCAGGGACAGGTTGTGGGTCAGATCACGTCCCTGCAGTAATGAGTTTAGTGAGGCTAAAACTTAAAAAAAATAATAAGAAAAACTATGGACAAAATCAAATGGGATTTAGGTAAGGTCAAAAATGGTGCAGGAATAGAATATGAAATTGAAACCGAAAATATATCGTCACTATTGCTAGAGGGTGATGAACAAGGACACCAGGGCAGTTAAATTAAAAGCGGGGTCACCAGAGAGATATTCAAAATATTAATAATATTGGTGAAAACAGTCCAAGAACGTTTAGAGTGGAGGACTGTGGTCACCAACCTTCAGATATGCGGATGGTACTCTGATAAAAGGAAAGAATGTAGATAATTTGTGTTGTGTTGTGTTGTGTTGTATTGTGTTGTGTTGTATTGTGTTGTGTTGTGTTGTGTTGTGTTGTGTTAGGTTGTGTGTATTTGTGTTAGTGTTGTGTATTGTGTTGTATTTGTGTTGTGTTGTGTTGTGTTGTTGTGTTGTGTTGTGTTGCAGTTAGGTTGAGTTGTGTTGTGTTTGTGTTGTATTGTGTTGTGTTGTGTTTAGGTTGTGTTGTGTTGGTTGTGTTAGGTTTGTGTTGTATTGTATTGTGTTGTTGTTTGCATTGTGTTGTGTTGTGTTGTGTTGTGTTGTGTTTTAGGTGTTGTATTGTATTGTGTTGTATTTGTATTGTTAGGTTGTGTTTGTGTTGTGTTGTATTGTGTTAGTTGTATTTGTTATTTGTGTTGTGTTGTTGTGTTATTTGTGTTTGTGTTAGGTGTTGTGTTGTTGTTTGTGTTGTATTGTGTATTGTGTTGTATTGTTGTTTGTGTTGTATTGGGTTGTTGTGTTGGGTATGTGTTTGTATTGTTGTATTGCATTGTGTTGTGTTGGTGTTGTGTTGTGTTTGTTAGGTTGTGTTGTGTTATTGTGTTGTATTGTATTGTGTTGTGTTGTATTGTGTTGTGTTCAGTGTTTTGATTGTATTAGTGTTGTGTTTGTTGGGTTGTGTTGTGTTGCATTGTGTTGTATTGTGTTGTGTTGTATTGTGTTGTGTTGTGTTGTGTTCAGTGATGTGATGCGTGTTTCCTGTAGGTGTTTGTCCATATGCACAGCCTGGGTCAGTGTATTCGTGTTTGTAGGTGGCAAACGTATGGTTGCTTTCTTGGTACGATGAAGCAACCCCTTGAGTACGATGACTTAATCCTTTGAGTACGATGACAATCAACGACTACGTTGAATTAATCCAATGAGTACGATGACTTAACCCCTTTAATACCATAACAAATCTTAGAGTACGATGACTTAACTTGGAGTACGATGACTTAATCCTTTGAGTACGATTAGGTTAGGTTAGATTAGATTAGGTTAGATTAGGTTAGGTTTCTGTCACCACCCCACATTTTACCTTCAAAATTAAGGTGTTATTTGTTGAGGTGCATCATTAACCGAGGCATCTACCCTTACTCCTATTAGGTGCATAGGAGATGGCTCATAGTGGTCAACATGTGTCAACTCATTATCCACCTCATTAACCACTTCATACTGTTTACTAACTACCTTCTGTATCAGTATGTCATTATCACCGTCTCGTGTGTGTCATTATATGTATCTCGCCATGTGTCATTATCTGTGTCTCGTATGTGTGTCATTATATGTATCTTATTATGTGTCATTATCTGCGTCTCGTATGTGTCATTATATGTATCTCGTATGTGTCATTATCTGTGTCTCGTATGTGTCATTATATGATTCTCGTATGTGTCATTATATGTGTCTCGTATGTGTCATTATTTGTGTCTCGTATGTGTCATTATCTGTCTCGTATGTCTCGTATGTGTCATTATATGTGTCTCGTATTTGTCATGTTCTGTCTCGTATGTGTCATTATCTGTGTCTCGTATGTGTCACGTTCTGTGTCTCGTATGTGTCATTATCTGTGTCTCGTATCTGTCATTATATGTGTCTCGTAGCTTAGGTTAGGTTAGTATATATGTCTCTGTCTCGTATTTCAGCATATCATACATTATTTTATCCACTCCCTTATCATGCATTCTTCTATCTACTCCTTTGTCATACATTCTCCTATCTACGCCATCATACATTCTCTTATCCACTCCTTCATCATACATTCTTCTATCCACCCTATTATCACATTCTCCCCTCTATCTTGTTTCGGGTTTAAGCATCAAGTGTTTTGATTTATTTTTTAGGGTCACGTGAAGATTAGAACCCCCTAGATTATTTTACACGAGGATTATACACCTTAACGTTAAATTAACCTAACCTAACCTAACATAACGCTTATGAAATTTAACCTAAATGTAACCAAACGCTACTAAAGCTAACACTAACCTAACCAAACCAAAACTACTAAAATAACCGCATAAAACTTATCCTGGAATACAATGCACTACTCTAAAGGCCTGTGGGAGGAGGTGGGTGTGGGGGGACGTAGGTGTGAGAGGAAGCTATAGGCAGATCAGTGTCGTACCGGGTATAGTAAATGTCGAGGCGTTGTCACTTGAGGTCTTGACTTGGCAACGCTGCAGGAGGAACACGGAGTGAATCTGGTGTGGTAAGAATTAGCATAATCTGGTGCATTAGCCGCTTTAATGTCAGAGATGGCCAGGTTAAATATTAAGTCAATGGATGTCCTACCCCCTGTTAGGACAAAATGTTGAACGGGATGGTCGTATTTTATTTACATAAAGCTATAATGGAGACGAAGAAGAAAGGGGTAAGGGGGAGGGGGTGAGAGGATGGAATAGGGGAAGGTAGGAGGAGGGAGGGGAAAATGAGGAAGAAAGGAGGGAGTGATAGTAGAGGTGAAGGGGGAAGAAGGATGATAGATAAGACGTGGGAAAGAAGGGAGAGATGGAAGGGCTGGGGAATGAAGGGGAAGTGGAGAGTGGGAGAGGAGGAGAAAGAGTTGCGGGGAAAGAAGAAGGGGAGGAGGTAAGGAGGAGAGAGGACGAAGGAAGAGGAAGTGGTGGGGGTAAATGGAAGAGAGACGTGTACACACCGTTGAGTGGGACAGCCATCACCACCAGTCATGTCTAAGCCTAACAAGGCAGAACAAACACAAAAACCGGCCCAATAAATCGTAATCAGTCATCGAGGGAGGCGGCAGCAGAGTGGGACAAAGACTCATGGAGACTCTGGGAGCCACAAAAGACGCACAAAGACCCGATTATTGTTGATTTGAAATTCCCACACTCGGCGCTCCCTTACCCACAATGCCACGCGTTGCCGACAGTTAGTGATGGAGTGCGTGTGTTAAGACCTCCCCTTCCCCTACTCCCTCCCTCCCTCCCTTCCCTCCCTTCCCCCCTACTTCCTCCTCCTTCCTCCCTTCCCCCTTCCCTCCTCCCCTTCCCTCCCTCCCCTTACTCCTTCCTCCTTTCCCCCCTACTCCCTCCTCCCTCCTTCCTCCCCCCCCTTCCCTCCCTTCCCCCTCCCTCCCTCCTCTACATCTACTCTCTCTGATATATTGACACAAAATTGTACAGGAATTGTGATGAGATTACGTGGGGAAAAAAACCAGCTTCGAATATGAAAATTTACCTTAAATTCTCTAAGATTCTTCTATTATTTTTCCCGTTAACACAGGATAAACAAATACAAGTTACTATCAGTGTTTACGGGAATTATTATCATTATTTGGTTCATCAGCACCTGTACCTTTCCTCATCTCGGAGTCATATTTTATGGATGGTTCTCTGGCTTTATTGTGAAGGTAGGCGAGTGTAGTGCCGCTATACCTAGACTCAGAGAAACACACATCCACACCGATAAACTAACCGAGACACAGACATACACACAAAACACACACACACACACACACACACACACACACACACACACACACACACACACACACACACACACACACACACACAAAACACACACACACAAAACACACACACACACACACAAAACACACACACACACACACACACACACACACACACAAACAAAACACACACACAAAACACACACACACACTCACAAAACACACACACACACACACACACACAGGCATACGCTATGATAAAATTTATGACATGTGCCTTCGCCATACTCTACACCATGCTACGACACCTGTCCTACACGACACCTGCCCTACACGACACCTGCCCTATACGATACACCTGCCCTACACGACACTAACCCTACAGAACACTCACCTTCCACAATTTCCTGATTTCTGATTCATAGCCAAGAAGCTTCCTACACAATTTTCCTGGCTTCTGATTGGTCAACACTCTTCCTACTCTACCCTATGCAACAAATCGACTGATCCACTTGATATCAAAACTGGGAATTCGTGTCAAGAGGCTCTACTAGTGAGGTCCTGAATTACCATCACGTGCCACAGTCTATAGTTACCACTGATCTACGTAATAAACAGGTTCGGTGATGTTGTTTGGTTGAGAGATAAATGGTGGACGTTTTCTCATAAATATAACACCTCGTAATTTTGTATTTCTCTGTGACCGTCGAGGTAAGAAAGGAAGTTTTATCAATGTTCCATGAATAAATTGTGTTTATATTGGTCCAAAATCCACAAATAATTCAAGTTACTAATGTAGCTTCGGCTATATTATGTATATCTACCGGGATATTTACACTGTGGCGCCCATCAACCTAACCTAGATTAGGGTAATTACAAAGGAAATATCCTGGTAGACCTACTCCAGCTCCGTAGACCACATACTATATTAGAACCCTAATTTATATGGAAGGATACTTTTATTACCCAAATATTTATCAGTGAAAAGTTGAGACAAATTACTCCTAACAAGTATAAATGTGACGTCATTGATCCGGATTTGTTTACAAGCTCCTTTGTGTTAGTGTGACGTCATCAATCCTGATTTGCTTATAATTAATATTGTGTTAATGTGACGTCATTGATCCAGATTTGTTTACAAGCTCCCTCGTGTTAGTGTGACGTCATCGATCAGGTTTTGTTTACAAGCTCCCTCGTGTTAGTGTGACGTCATCGATCAGGTTTTGTTTACAAGCTCTAGAGGGCAAACACTGCCACACCGTCACTGATGAACATGGGGAGAAGGGGGGGGGGGATTTTTTTTAATATAACCAAAAAACTTTGTATTAACTAAAGTATTATTTTTGTACGTGTTAATTCAATAGGGAATAAAAACGAGTATTTTTATGGGGTGTTAAATTAATTCTGATCCGTGTTGTTACTGTGGTACGGGTGTGAATAAGGGAGGTTAATTTTAATAATGAATAATACTGATTAAAAGCCAGAAAAAAATATAAGTATTTTAATGTCACAGTTATGACAGACACAAAAGTTTGGTCTCACTTGTCCAGGTATGTAAATAAAAAGTTTATTATCATTATTAAAAGTATTCAGTAATTTCTAGTACCTAAAAGATTAACTACTGGTATGATTTTTGTAGATGATCTGTGACCATAATGACCCCTGTACCCCTAAATGACCTGTGACCTGATGAAGGGGTGTGACCTCTGTACCCCTATAGATACACCCTGTACATGACCTGTATCGCCCCTTGTTCACTTTATTTACTGTCCTTGGAAATATTTTGTACGTTAAGTATATCAAGGACAAAGTGGGCGTATCTTGTTAAGTTTGTGTGATACTGAGTCCATATTTCTGGATGTTATTGTTGTGGTTTAGCAGAAGTCAACCAGTTACGCATATACTGACAGCCACACTGACAAGAAGCCTAACCTAACCTAACCTGTAATAATAACATGGAAGTGTTTCATATGAACCTAAGATGACGAAGACGACTCTCTGTCTATAACAACTGAGTGGCCAATTCTGGTGTTTATATTGATAATGAACTGGTGTCTTCAGGTCACTGTGGGAGAAACTTGAACCATGTGGACAAATAAACTGACTGTGCTAAGGTACTGCGTTATTTGGGAGATTATAATTCTATATGACTTGGTCTCTCATATATGACAATGACTGCCGGATGACATGGCTATAACTTACCACGACCCACTGGAATGCATTTAAGGGATGAATTTATGATATAGACGAGTAAGAAGAGACTTAGGTGGAGAGTGTGAGTGTCTCCGTCATTACTAAGTCAAGTGTCACAGCCTCACGTTAATGAAATTTAATTAATTAGTATTATATAAAACCGCTAGAGCCAGTACATGTCCAGTACTTGTCAACAATGTGTAGCAGAGAGCCAGTACATGTCCAGTACTTGTTAACAGTGTGCAACAGAGAGCCAGTACATGTCCAGTACTTGTTAACAGTGTGTAACAGAGAGCCAATACATGTCCAGTACTTGTCAACAATGTGTAGCAGAGAGCCAGTACATGTCCAGTACTTGTCAACAATGTGTAACAGAGAGCCAGTACATGTCCAGTACTTGTTAACAGTGTGCAACAGACATCAACCGAGCGAGGAAGATGAGTAAACGTGGAGGTCAAATGAACTTTATTATTCACAGGAAGTTCTGCAACACATGGCAGTTCATCCTCCAAGTAGTAAGTTTGTTTAGTCTTACTTTTGAGGTCCTACTTATGTCCAGGACTCCCCTCACACACCGCACCTCCAAAATTAACCCCCTCCTTTCCCTCCCTCCAACCTCCAAAACCAACTCCCTCCTTCGCTCGCCTCCCTCAAATCTCCAAAAACAATCCCCTCCCCCCCCCCTTATCCCTCCAAAATCCCCCTACCTCCCATTCCTCCCATTTCTACCCTCCCAAACATCAGCTCTTCCTCCTCCTTCTCCTCCTATCCAATGTCTCCCTCACCTCCTCGCCCCCCCCCCCCAACACCCTAACCTCCTCCCCTCACCCCTCCCCACCTCCAGGGACAAAGATCCTTGCCAGAAACTTTCGACGTTCATTCCGTTAACAATAAAAAATGCAAAGCAGCTCATGGGAGAAGTTTGCAGGTCCGCTGGAGGAGTGATAGTTGCAACTGTTTAGAAGCGACTCCCCTTGCCTCCCTCTCTCCCCACTCACTCATCCCCTCTCCCCACTCACTCATCCTCTCTCCCATTCACTGACTAACCTCAACTTGCTCACTTCATTCGCTCACTATCCTTCCCTCTTCTCCCGTCCACCCCCCACGCACTGATCTTTCCTTCCCCACTCACTAATCCTCCCCACTCACCTTCCCTCCACCACTCACTCAGCCTACCCACGTCACATCCCCACTCACTTATCTTCCCCTCTCACTCCTCCTCACTCTCCCTCCCTCCCCCACTCACTCACCCAACTCATCCTATTCACTCACACCCCCACTCACTCATCCGGCTCACTCGACCTCCCCTCTCTCCCTCCCTCATCTTCATTACACTACACCTACACCTTGAGTTAGTGTAGCTGTGTAACATAGCTTAATAGGTTTGATAGGTAACAAATGTATGTGTAATGAATAAATAGTGATCATGTTGTACAGTATCTCAAAAAAGTATCTAACAACATGTTGCATTTCGGAAGTCATCAGACCCATCCTTGCAGATACTTTTTTGGGGGTACTGTACACATGACTTGCCATGATGTATATATAAAGCATACACACACACACACACACACACACACACACATCATGACCTGAGAAAGACATCATATTGGGGTCAGAAGATTGCCATAACAAGACACATGAGTGGGCCAGACACACGATCATCAAGTGTTTGGTATAACATGATGCTCCGAAAGACATTCTGATTGGCTGTTCAAGTCCTCGTACACGGTCAAAGAATATTACTGATCGTCTCCCATAATCAGGTTCATGGTGTAGTATTACTCCCAAAGGACATTGTGATTGGCTGTGTGAGTTCTCGTAAATGGCCAGAGGACATTCTGAATGGCTGGTGGAGTTTCCCCTCATATGACCACCACTATCAGGTCTCCAGTCTAACATTACGCCACACAGAACATACTGATTGGCTGCTTGAGTCCTCCTCCAAGGCAACTAATGAGCCGATTCTGATTCAACTCATCACAATGATCCAGGGATGAGGGTTCTCTTATCCCGTATGGATCCCTTAAGTGAAGGATCAATGGAGCCACCAGGACGGCCCGATGGCTCTTTGATCCCATCTAGCCGACGACATCATAAGAATCACATCAGAATCATTCCTACAAGATCACCATCATACAAGCCAGCAATGAATACATCCCCGTCGCTCATTGGTCCGCCTGATCAATGTGGCAACAAACGCCCGGCCAATGGGAGGGAAGAGGAGGCGTGGCTCGGGGCGCCATTGGCTTGAGGGAGGTTTGTGGGCGCGGCCAGCAATGATGGGAACGCTCATACAATAGAGTCTAACGAGGATTACACGAAACATATCACATGTAGGGTTTATTTGCCTCATCTGGAAGTGAGGAGATGAGTGGAGGGTGAGCTCTCGTGGTGAGCACAAGGGTAGTGAGGCTCTAGTCGTCCCACCACACGCCCGTCATGACACCCGCGCCACCACCCAAGTGATCACTACTACACCGTCTACCACACTTGTTTGTGGCCTTGTGAAAATCTAATTGTTGTTGGAGATAAAGTGTGGCACATGTTGCCGAGCGTTGGCCCCGCGGGGGTGCTAGGCGGGGGTCTCCGCCCCCTGGGGCACTCTGGCCTTCCCGCCCACAGTCTGCTGGGGTCGCTGGGACCCCTGCCGCTGCCCTTCTCCGCCATCACGTCAGCAGCGGGCACCATGGCAGGGATCACGACGCCCTATGTCGTGGAGTCGCTGCTGAGAGAGCGACACCTGGCACGACCCGTGGCCACCAAGCCGCCCCTTCTGCTGCACGACGACCACCGTCACGCCGAACACTTCTATTATAAGGACGATCCCGCCGCCCACTACCTAGGGTTGCTGGCACGCCCCGCGGGGCCTGACAGACTCACCCCGCCCGCCCCGCAGCCCTCACCTCCGCGCTCCAGGGACGGGGAGGATGGCGGGGCAGGGGGCTGCGGGTGTGACGGGGACGCCCCCTCACACAGCCCCTGCCCTGACACACCCACCAGTAAACCTCACCTCAAGTTCTCCGTGACGGCCATCCTGGGGCACGACACCCCCAGCCCCCCCGCCCGGGGCGACCACCTCCACCACGACCACCCTGACACAGGTACTGCACCGCCCCATCCCCTCCCCCGTAAATTACGAATTATAACCTAATTTGCACTCCGCCCCTCACACCGTACACCTACACCTGACTCCATACACAGAGTGTCATCCCACTATCTACACAACTGTTGCCATCACCTCACTACCAACTACACTCCACGACCTACCCATCATCCAGCGACCTATACCTCACACCTAACACTTTACCTCATACCTCACGACCTACCCTACACCCCACGGCCTGCCTTATACAGTACACCTCACGACCTACCCTACACCCCACGGCCTGCCTTATACAGTACACCTCACGACCTACCCTACACCCTACGGCCTGCTTTATACAGTACACCTCACGACCTACCCTACACCCCACGGCCTGCCTTATACAGTACACCCCACGACCTACCCTACACCCCACGGCCTGCCTTATACAGTACACCTCACGACCTACCCTACACCCTACGGCCTGCTTTATACAGTACACCTCGCGACCTACCCTATACATTCTCTCACCCCGGAAGTGCTCTGTGTTTTTCAGTGACAAGAAATTCATGACCAGAACACGAAGGAATATTATCATTGGTGAACGACCATATTGAGTGACTGCGTTATGTGGTATAGCGTTGGTTATGGTATGGTATGTTATGTGTGTGGTGCCGATGGTTGTTAGGTGTGGTGGTGATGGTTATGTTATGTGGTAGTAATAGTTATGTTGTGTTATGTGTGGTAGTGATGGTTGTGTTGTGTGTGGTGGTGATAGTTGTGTTATGTTATGTGTGGTAACGGTGGTTGTGTTATGTTATGTGTGGTAGCGGTGGTTGTGTTGTGTGTGGTGGTGATAGTTGTGTTATGTTATGTGTGGTAGCGGTGGTTGTGTTATATAAGTGGTGATGGATTTATGTTGTATATTCGCTTGTAGTGGTTGTGTTATGTGTGGTTGTAATGGTTGTGTTATGTTATGTGTGGTAGCAATTGGTTATGTTTATGTTATGCGTAGTAGCCATGGTTTCTGTTATATTGTTATGCGTGGTATATGGATTTATGTTATGTATGTATGTATGTTATGTTATGTGATGTGTGGTAGCGGTGGTTGTGTTATGTTATGTTATTCGTGGTAGCCATGGTTATGTTATGTATGTTATGTTATGTGATGTGTGGTAGCGGTGGTTGTGTTATGTTTTGTTATGCGTGGTAGCCATGGTTATGTTATATATGTTATGTTATGTGATGTGTGGTAGCGGTGGTTGTGTTATGTTATGTTATGCGTGGTAGCCATGGTTATGTTATATATGTTATATTATGTTATGTGATGTGTGGCAGCGGTGGTTGTGTTATGTTATGTGTGGCAGCGGTGGTTGTGTTATGTTATGTTATGCGTGATAGCCATGGTTATGTTTTGTTATGTTATATGGGGCAGCAATGGTTATACTTATACTACGCTATGTATGGTAGGTAAGCGTGTGAGTAAGAACCATTACAACCATATAAAAACCACTCTGTAATTACCGCATTAATATCGGGCATAACCGCACATGCTATAGTGGACAATTTGGCAATGCAATATGTGGCTAGGCATGATAGGACGTGATTTTGCATGATAGGACGTGATGTTACATGATAGGACGTGATGTTGAATGATAGGACGTGATGTTACATGATAGGACGTGATTTTGCATGATAGGACGTGATGTTACATGATATGACGTGATGTTACATGATAGGACGTGATGTTACATGATAGGACGTGATTTTGCATGATAGGACGTGATGTTACATGATAGGACGTAATGTTGAATGATAGGACGTGATGTTACATGATAGGACGTGATTTTGCATGATAGGACGTGATGTTACATGATAGGACGTGATGTTACATGATAGGACGTGATGTTACATGATAGGACGTGATGTTACATGATAGGACGTGATGTTGAATGATAGGACGTGATGTTACATGATAGGACGTGATGTTACATGATAGGACGTGATGTTGAATGATAGGACGTGATGTTGCATGATAGGACGTGATGTTGCAACTGAGAGTACGCAATTACAAAACGATGCAAGATATTCTGACGTTTCTCATATATTGCATGGAAAAGAAAAAGTGCTTCCTACATTTTGCAACATGGTACCTTAATTTTATAAGCTAATTCTTGCAACAAAATTACTGCACGGATTTTGCAACATAATTACCATGTACTGTTTCTATATTCTATGGTACAATGCATAAATTCTTACATGTATACTAATTCTACGATATAGTTCACTTAATTTATTCTACAATACAATATAGTTCACTTAATTTATTCTACAATGCAATATAGTTAACTTAATTTATTCTACAATACAATATAGTTCACTTAATTTATTCTACAATACAATACAGTTCACTTAATTCATTCTACAATACAATATAGTTCACTTAATTTATTCTTCAATGCAATATAGTTAACTTAATTTATTCTACAATACAATATAAAGTTTACTAATGTATTCTACAATGTATTATTTATAGACAAACACAACACAACACTTCACTAATTCCAAAAAACACAACTTCTACAACACAATCCCTCATACACCAAAGTTTACATCTCACACACACACACACACACACACACACACACACACACACACACACACACACACACACACACACACACTACAACAAGACACTAAGCAAAAAAAATAATAAATAAAAGGATTACAACTACACACAAATTCCTCTCAGAATATTCAAATGCGTCAGGGGGAAGGAGAAGAGAGATGAAGGAAGGGAGAGAGAGAGAGAGGCAGATTGGAGGGTAGGGGGGCTGGAGGTGGTTGGAGGTATAGGAGGAGGTAGGGGGATATTGGAGGGTAGTAAGGAGGGAGGGAGAGGCCGATGGGAGGGTAGTAAGAAGGGGGAGATAGGAAGGGAGGGAGGGAGGGAGGGGAGAGGGTAGGGGTAATGTGAGTAGTCTGGGGAACATTTAAAAGTTCCCTGTATGCAAATTTGACCACATTCACACCATTGATCCAGCGGGACTTATCGGCTCATCAAGAACCCTCAGGCCTGACTCCCGGAACTTGTGGCCCACTTTCTGTTACAATTAATTAGTGGTTTTTCTTTTCTCGTTAAACAAGTTATATCGAAGGTGTTTTTTTTTTTTTTTAAGTTTATGCTGGATGATGGTTTAATCCTTTTGAGGAGGTGGTTTTAAATTGTCGTCTTTAGAGGGTTTAAACCATCGTCGTTTAAGTGGTTTAATCTTCGTCCTGAAGGGTTAAATCTTTATCCTCAAAGGGTTAAAATCTTCATCGTTAAAAAAAAAACATCGTTAAAAATGTTAAACTATCGTCCCTCCAATTAAACCATCGTCCTCAAAATGTTAAACCATCGCCCCGAAAGGTTTAAATACTGACTTCCGGTATCATTTGATTTATGGGTTGTAAGTGTTATTTATGTCATCATCATCTTCAAAATCACAAAATAAAATTCCACATTGAAAAAAAAACGACTTAAATTTTGTTTATTTTTCTCATAAGTTATTCTGAATTATCAATTAGTTACCGACAAGTTATTTAACACAATTTGAAATAGAATCGCGATTATATATGGTTCTTGAGATTTGAATTTCGATAATTCTAAACTGGGATAATTTTCCTGTTATATTTCGCGTACGAGTTTAATAATAATCGATGTAATGTGATTATATATGTGTTTTATATAATATGGAAAAATTACCTTTGTGTTTGACATTATAGAACCTCGATTATACTGGAATATATCTAATTATATTTAGTTTATTTTAATATTGGATTATCTTATATCAAAGTGATTATATTTAACTCGTTATAAAACCCTAATTATATCTTTCTAAATTATGATAAAATAAAGAAATAATCTAATGAATTATAAGACGGTAATTATGGCGATTTCACTTATCAAACTATAACTAAATCTTACAGATAATGAGACTCCGATTATATTCTACATATTAGATAATTAGCATCATACTCACCTAATTATAGAACTTTGATTAAATTAACAAATAATAAAAGATATTTACATATTCATTAAAATTATCTTTCTATAATAAACCTATAATTAAATTTTATCCATTATAAAGCATTACATAATTACACCTTGTTATATTGTAATTATATCGAATTTATTAAAAAAAATCTGATTAAATTTAACCCCCAAAATGATTATATTTCTCGATTATATAACAGTAATTATAATACACCTCTTATAAGACTTGGATTATATTTAACCCATTATAAAACTATAATTATATTCCGTTTTCAATATTTTGTCATCGGGAAATAATAAATATACTTTTCCTCCACAACATATCAATAATTTGTAAGTTTCGATTAAACAACATTGCAATTATATTATTTTATTGATTATATTAGTTGGCGATTAATTATTTTACATTATATTTTTATGGGATAACTTTACCATTAGTTAAGATGAGTTATAATGGATAATAGGAACTGAGATAATTCTTGCGATAATTATTTTGACAATATATTCTGGAACATATTTATTAATCTTACAAATTATAATAACTTTCTTTATTATCTTAAGTATTTCAGGAAAGTAATTATATTTTGTCCTTTGTATTAAAATTATTCAAATTATAATCTTTTCCTACAAACGGATTATATTTCATGGCGAATAATTGGATGTAATTATAGAGTAAAATAGTTGTAGGGGCGATTGTGTTTGCTGGCGGTAAGCACTTGGGCAACTGTATGAGAACTGGGAACTTTTTTTTTGAGGGGGGTGGGGGGGTGGGGGGGTCTTCGTATCACTGTTAAAACTTATACACGTTAATATATTTTTTTTAAAGAACAATGAAACTAATTTACGTTCTAATTTTTTTTTCAATATAGAGTCTAAACTGTTTTAAGTAATAGGCGTTTCTGAAGATATACATATTTCCATAATGTTTGTATAGCTATATATTGGTATCCTTTCTGTTCATTATAATCTTCTTTAATATTTACGTATGTCTGTACTGTATTTTTTTCTTATTTTTTTATATGTTTATGGACGTTGTTTATTAATAAGGTAATTTCACCCTGGTTTATGTGTGTTTAAAAGAAATTGTGTTTTCAGAAGAGTATTGACTACTGTGAATTTTAACTAATATTTTCTAATACGAATTAATTTCAACCGATTTTTTTTACCAATAATAATAATAATAATAATAATAACAATGATAATAATAATAATAATAATAATAATAATAATAATAATGATAATAATAATAATAATAATAATAATAATAATAATAATAATAATAATAACAATAACGTTTACCGCCTCTCCTACTTTTATTATTCCTTATTTTCCATTTCCTCCTTTATTTAAGGTTATGTTGACTTTACCCCTTTCATCCCTCATCACTTTGATCCACGGATGATTTTATTGATCCACCAATAATTATATGGATTCACTTATGATTTAAATGATCCACCTGTGAGTCATTTGATCCACTAGTAATTTTACTGATCCACCAAGAGTAACTTAACAGCTCCAAAAACTACTATACTGAGCCACCATTGGTTTTACTGATCCACTAGTGACTTTACTGAGCTACAAGCGACTTTACTGAACCATTAAATAATTTATTGATCCACCAGTAAAATAAATGATCCGTTCCATGATCACCAAATGCCTCTTTATTACATTTTTCTTCTTTATTTCTAATGTAATTCTCACTAATGTTATTCTTAACAGTATATTTAATTCTACTCAATCAAATTCAACTATATTGATAATTACCCTTGCTGAGAATTACATTTAATTATAGATTATTTTTTCCAGTATTGACGATAAATATAATTGTGTATAATTTATCAGATATTATTGTAGATGCTTATTCAAATTATATATGCAATATATAATTTTCTATTTCAATAATACGAAAATTTTATTTACCTTTTTCATTAATAAATATTACACTAATTCAAAGTATCAAATCAATACCTAATTCAAATTTTTTCGTCAAAATGGCAAAAAAAACTGACCTGGCGAACGATACTTAAAGAAACATCTGAACACACGTAACAATAAGAAAAACAACGATACGATATGAGAAGAAAGTGAATAGGGAGGGAGGAAACAGAGGTGAATTAATAAAAGGGAAGGAAGAGAAAGAATTAATGAAAGAGATGGAATAGGGAGGTATGATGATGATTGTTACGACGACGGAAATGGGATAATTGAGAAAATAGGTGGGAATGGTAATAGGTGATAGTTTCCAGAGAGAGAGAGAGAGAGAGAGGGAGAGAGAGAGAGAGAGGGAGAGTATATTGTAACGTGTATGTGTTTTTATCTATCAATCTATCTATCTAAATTTTTCTGTCTATTTGTGTCTGTCTGTCTGTCTCTTTTTCTGTTTATCTCTTTGTCTCTTCATATCTCTATCCCTCCTCTCTCATTATCGTTCTCTCTCTATCTTTGTCTCTCTCTTCCTTTCTCTCTCTCTGTCTCTATCTGTCTCTATATCACTCACAACACAGTTAACAATAATTAATAATTCTACTTTCATTTCCCCTGTAAAAAAAAATATTAATTCACTAGAAATTATTTTTAAAATCATCTAAATTACCGACAATATAAGACATTTTTCTATTTAATCTGATTCTAATTACTGCAAAAATTAGTTACAACTGAGATGTAATTATGACACTTACAAGGCTAATTAGATTTAGTTTATGTTATATTACCTTCATATTAAAGGTAATTTATAATATTTATGTTCAATTAAAATCCTGACACGACAAACAATATATTTAATGGATGACTGGAAATTATATCATCTATGATTACACGTCAGTAGTTTAAGTATCTATAATTAATGCCAGTAGTTTACTATCTTTAACGAAATTATTATTGATTATTATTATTTATAGTAGTATTCGTATTAGTGCAGTAATAGTAGTAGTAGTATTTGTTATTATTATTATTATTATTATTATTATTATTATTATTGTTGTTGTTATAATTATTTATAATAGTATTAATATTAGTACAGTAGTAGTAGTAGTAGTAGTATTTGTTATTATTATTATTATTATTATTATTATTATTATTTACTGTATAATAATATTAGTATTAGTACTGTAGTGTCAGGCCCATATGGAAAGCGCTAATCAGACTACTGTGTCAGCAAGATGCACGCTGTCAGCCACGTTTTGTCAGTCTTAAGTTATGCCGTCAGCCAAGGGAGGAAGGGGGAAGTCTCGAACCAGTACATCCGCGTTCGCCTGGAAATATATGCGCGCACACACACACACACACACACAGTCAGTGGGGGGCAAAAATGCAAATGGAAACTAATGCGGTGGAAGGCTCACCCCCCTATACAGCTGTCGATCGCCCCCCCCCCTACCCCCTCCCCACAGCAGTGGTAGTCGACTGGTTGACGTCCTCTTAAGGCTGACGGTCGAATGCCTCCGACAACACCTAAAAATATCTGTGGTCGAATATTTCACCGACAGCTCCAATGATGTAATGTCGACTGCTCACAACGACAGATTAAAACAATTTGCTGTCGATTACTTAAGGTCGATGGTTCACTGTCCCATACAAAAAGCGAGTACCTTAACTCAGTGCACTCGCTTCTCGTATGTATGTATGTATGTATGTTAAACCACCTGTCGATTAATTCCCCCAGACTGTTCGACACGGCCTGCGGTTAATCACTCTCCTCCCCCAACATATACACCGCTAGGAAAATAATAGCGGTCGGTCGGGGATTTGCCATCGGTCGGTCGGGGATTTGCCGTCGGTCGGTCGGGGATTTGCCGTCGGTTGGTCGGGGATTTGCAGTCGGGCGATCTTCATCCGTTGGCGGAAGGAAGCGGCAAGCGGTCTCTCACCTCTTCAGTTTTATCTCTCTCTCTCTCTCTCTCGCCATTCTTTCTCTCCCTCCCTCCTTCTCTCTCCGTTCTTTATTTTTTCTTCTTTCCCCTCCTATTCCCCTCCATTGTCTCCCCTCTCCTTCGTCTTCCAATTTCTCTTTCTTCCCTCTTTTCTCCCCTTCTCTCTGATATACCCTTTCCCCTCCTCCTCATCCTCTTAACCTCGCTCCCTCCCTTTACTCTTCCTGTCAACCTCCCTTCCCCTCCTTCCCCCTACTCCTCTTCCTCTTAACCTCCCTCCCTCCCTCTAATCTTCCTCTTAACCTTCCTTCCTCCTACTCCCCCTCCTCTTAACCTCCCTTTCCCTCCTCCTCCTTACTCCTCTAGTAGTGTCAACACCCCTTAACTCCAAGATGGTAGCTAGGTACTCCCCGTCACTCACTCACGCAGCAAGTGGCCCACCGTTCGCCAAACTGCTCCCTGCCCGCCCGCTTGTTTTGATTTGTTAACAAGGTGTTGATGTTACCCGCCTGAGTCTTCATTGGTCCATATAGTATAGACGTTTTTTATTTTATTATATTTATTACATTATTGATTTTTAGTGAATTTATTTATCTTATGGTAAATTTATTTTAATTTTTTTTATTGTTTTTATTAGTATTTTTTGTATTTTTTCATTGTTATTGTTGATTTTATTATTTTTATTATTATTATTCTCATTGTTTCTCTATCTTTACTTCATTACATCTATCTATTGTCGTATATCTATTGTGAATCATCTATCGCCGTCTTCATTATCTATCTAATTTTTCTCCTGGTCATTTTTGTCTTTTCAATGTCATTTATTTATTTTATTTATTTATTTAAGAATTTATTGTGATTTATCTATCTATCGTGGTTTATCATTATATATTCCTTCTATCTATCTGTCTGTCTATCTGTCTGTCTGTCTGTCTGTCTATCTATCCAGTTTCTTGAATTTCTTTTATTTGTTTCATTCATTATAATTATTCATTTTATTCACTATGATTCATTTAATATTTTTTTGGTTATTTGGCTTTTATTATTTATTATATATTATTGGCGTCGTTTTTATTTCTCTCTCGTTATTGTGTCTTTCTTCTTTTTTTATTGTTATTTATATCTCGTCTATTTTATTGGTTTTCCTCTGTTCTCTTTTATTATTCCGTTTTATTTTATTTTATTATCGTTTTGTGTATTTGTCTTTTATTTGTTATTGTTTTTTGTTTTGTTTTAATATTGTTTACTTTTTCTTTCCTCTTTGATAATTTTTTTTTGGAATTTTTGTTTACATTATCGTCCTTTTATCCCTTTATTGTCGTTTCACTTATTCTTAGTTAACATCGTTTTTTTCTTTCTACTCTTATTATCGTTTATCTTTCTATACTGTATTATCGTTTCCTTCTTCCTACTGTTATTGTTGTTTATTTTCTTCCTACTCTTATTGTTGTTTATTTTCTCCACACTCTTAATTTCTTTTATCTTCTCTCTATTCTCATTCGTATTCAGTAAACAGAAGTGAGAGGGAAGGTGGGATGAAGTGAGAGGGAAGGTGGGTGGTAAAAGAGAGCTGACCGAGGCCTCATCACCTTGCTATTGTCCCGCGTCCCTCTAACCCTGCCTGTCGACACCGCTACCTAGTGTTTGTGTCTGGAGACCTTTTAATCAGTCTAAACTAACCTAATCTAACCTAACCTAATCTAACCAACCAGCCAATCGACACGGTTAGCTAGTGTTTATGTCTAAAGAGCTAATAATGATTTAAGCCAAACCAAACCAAATCAAACCTAAACACTAATTATCACGTAATCCGAATTATCAATCGTATAAAAAAAACCCCAGCTGTTTGTATCACATTTCTTCAACTTTCCTCCCTACTCCCTACCCCCCCCCCAAAGAAAAACAGGAGGAAAAATAGAACGAGTTAATTACGTATGAGGCGGTGTGAGGCGTGTAATTAGGATGAGTCTCCCCCGCCCAGTGCTTTGTGTTAGGGGAGGAAGCCTTGAAGCGTGGGGACCGTGTTTACCTACCTCCTTACAGCTTCCCCACGGCGCTCAAGGTGAAGTGGACGGCTATTGTCATCCTCCAACGAAGGAATTTGGGAGTATCGTTTATAGTTAGGAGAGATAGACGTACATTTATTGATCTAAGGGCGAGGATATTGACGTATTATTGATCTGACGTACATGTATCGATCTAAGGGCGAGGCTATTGACGTATTATTGATCTGACGTACATGTATCGATCTAAGGGCGAGGCTATTGACGTATTATTGATCTGACGTACATGTATCGATCTAAGGGCGAGAATATTGAATACAATTGGTTTAAGTAATTATTGTGATTCTATTTCTCATTGGTATCAAATTCGATGATAATTGGAATAAAATGAAGGTTCTTAACTACATTTATCTCTATATAGTCAAGATTATTCCACACATAAGGGTAAAGTAAGCATTGTGACTCATTTTCTCACTGTATAATTACTGTGTTATAACAAGCTTTCCTATAATCGTCCACATATAAACTTACACTTCCACCCTCGCCTCCACCATGATCCAGTTCATTAATATAATCAACACAATAATCTTAATCCAATCCACTGATGATGTTAATATAATTTTGTAAGTATAAAAAAAAATTGTTTTCACATCCGGGTCCGGCTCTCAATTTTTACCATAGAGCCGGATACGTCATAGACTGTGTACAAAGTGAAAAGGCCAGCTATAGTAAAACGAAGCGTCTTATAACGTTTATATATTTAAGGATATTATATAAGGGTTTAGGACCACATGAAGGTTATGCACCTCAGTTTATTCCAGGCGATAATATAACGCCGTAACGCTAACCTAACCTAATCTAATGCTAACCTAACATAACCTAACCTAACCAAACCCAACCTAACCCAACCTAACTTGACATTATCTAAATAAACCTAACTTAATCCTCCCCCCAGGTAGGATTACGGTGTTTAATCATCAGGTAAAATAAACTGGGGTGGCTAATCTTCACATGATCCATACTATTATTTTTTTTTTACTTAAACGAATATGGCTTTAAGGGTTAGTAATTAGCTCTGACAATCATTCTTGCTCACAATGATGCAATAAATTTCTGTACTTTCATCACTTTTCATGCAGGGCGCTCACCTCCAGGCCAGGTAAAGCCGTTAATGAAGTATTCAGCATCACATCATACGTAAGGCTTATATTAATTATCAAAGCCTCACATACTGGTACAGCGAGTATTATAATTATTACGTACACTCACCCAGAAAAGTCATGTCGCTTCTCCTACTGAACCGTGAACCCCGAGATTCAGACTTGTGAACATGAAGCCGTAGACGCTGATGCATTATTGTGTCTAAAAATGCTTCGGATTCACGAATCTGAATCTTGGGGTTCGCGGTTCAGGAGGAGAGGCGACAGGACTTTTCTGGGTGAGTGAGTGAGTGAATATTAGCCCCCCCCCTCCCCCACCTCCCTCAAAGCTTGATACACCTAATGGTTAAATATTCGTTAGGTTAAGTTAGGTTAGGTTAAGTTACGATAAAACACACGATAGTTAAAACATACGATACATAAAAAGCTCTCACTACCCACGTTCATTAATTATAAACAGTTATCGTAAATATATCGTACTCTCAGTTACGATAATCTTACGGTGTACTACAGTGCCCCCAAGGGTGAACCATCGTCTCTTAGGATTGAGTGGGAAGGCTGTAGCTACTCAGCCACCGCACTCCGCCAAAAAACCCTATTAAATGTAGATGACGACGAGCCTAAAATATTCTCCTTTATCATAATATTATCATTCGTTAAATTTGCATATCGTTTTGACGTATAAGTGGTGTGTAATATAAGATGACTGGGACTTGTGGTAATACTGGTCTATTGTACTTATTATTATTATTATTATTATTATTATTATTATTATTATTATTATTATTATTATTATTATTATTGTTATCATTATTATTATTATTATTATTATTGTTGTTATTTTTATTATTATTATTATAATAATTATTAGTATTGTCATTATTTTTATTATTTTTATTATTATTATTATTATTATTATTACTATTAAACGCAGGCCTTTGTTGTGACTATAGATTTCGCTTCTATAATTTATTCTCCATATAAAAAGGAAACATAATGTATCCCTCATATGTCATACCAATATAGTGCTCGAAATTATTCCACATACAGTCGCGGACAATACTCCCTGATATTTACTTCCGGGTCATATATAAGATTGGTTTATATATAATGACGGTTCTTTCATCATATATGTCGGAAGTAAAAATGACAAACAAACAAACAAACATTTTTCAAGTGTATGGTGAACAGTGTGTGTATGGATGAGTGTATATATAATGCGTGTTTGTGTACGCGTGAAGAGTATATGGAATACAATGAATATGTTTTGTGTATACAGAGTGTAGGGTGTATGACTGAGTGAGAGTATAATAGTTGTTGTTATGCGCGTTAATTGTGTGTATGGAGAAGAATGAGTATGTTTTGATTGTATATATTGTGCAGTGTGTGTGTATGAGCGTATACTCATGTACACACACACGCACACATACACACACACACACACACTATTTAAACGACACACATGGTTGAGTGAGTCAGGTGTGTACGCTCACATGTGGATGAACAAACATGACGTAACACGAACCGCATGTGTGTGTGTGTGTGTGTGTGTGTGCTGTGAGTCAACTATCGAGAGAGAGAGAGAGAGAGAGAGAGAGAGAGAGAGAGAGAGATTCTAATTCATGTTGAGGATGATCTGAAGATTAAACGCCCCAGCTATTTCACCTGATGATTAAACACCCTAACACTATATACCTGGGTGGTTAGGTTAGGTTATATGGTATGTTGGGTTAGGTTAGGTCATGTTATGTTATGGTATGTTGGGTTAGATTAGGTTATGTTACGGTATGTTGGGTTAGGTTAAGTTGGGTTTTGTTATGTTATGGTATGTTGGGTTAGATTAGGTTAGCGTGAGTTGATAATTATCTGGGGTGTCTAATCTTCAGGTAATGGCTGTATATATTGGCTCTATTTTTACACACATGTAATATTCTGCGACTAACCATAAAAGTAACGCCACATAATGTAAACAGACAGATTGACGTGTCGGATAGCCAATAAAAATTACGCTAATAGAGTGACATTTTCCCTGGTGTGATGCGATTGGTCAGCATCATTAGGTGCCAGTTAGTCATATTCCCGGCGTTATTACCGTGTAAACACATAACACTTTTTTCACGAAATATTACACATTTGAGGTTGAAAAAATAGTGGTTTTAAATGTTGGGATAATCATTTTGAGCCAATAATAATGGTAATTAGGAGGTATTTTTGTGGGGTAGTAACTGGCACTCTCAGCCTCGGGGGAGTGAGGTAGTGTGTTTATGAACTTCAAATTTAATCATATCTTTGTTTTTGATGGTTAATTATATGCAAAAAATGGCGGAAAAAAAGAAAATTAGAGACTACAGGAAAAATGATAACTTTTCGCATTGCTAAAGTTATATGTTAAGTTTATAACAATATACCTGACGGCTGTGTGATGGGTAATTTATTTTTTATGTATATTATTATTAGTAAGGAAATAAAAAAACCTTGTACTGATCTTCAAGGATTTAAGCCACCTTCTTGATGGCTTATAAAAGAATTGTAATGTGTCGGTTTTCTATAATATGTGCCGGTAAAAATGTGTATTCCAATATCTATACTTTTAATTGTCGAAAATGGCTAGTGTAGGTACTAATATGTTGTAGAATATATATTAAAATACCTTAGTTGTTGAAGCTCAGTTGAAATATCTAAAACTAAGACCTAGTGAACCAAATGTAAAACAACAACAACAACAACAGCTACAGCACCAATAACAACAAAAACAAGAACAAAAGCAAAATTCAGCAAACAAGAAACGCATGTAATTTATTCTAATATATTTAATTGTTTGTCGGAATAGATTAAAATCAACTTGAAATACTGAAAATCAATCAAACAAACAAACAAATAAAAATAAACAAATAAGATTTAATTTTCTTCACCATCATAACCACAACTCAACTAAAATCCCTCCAGTAAATCCCATCTAGATTATAGCATTATGTCATACAGGTAAATCCCACAGCAAAAAAATCCCTCTAAGCTCAACCTTATAAAATTCCTAAAAATAATAAATTAAACAAAATTCCTCATAAATTATCACCTGAACAAAATCCCATTATAATAATTACCTTTGAAGCCGTGATAACAGACCGTGAAGTTATCAAGACCAATCAGGATTATTTTATGACATGACACTTTAATGACATGACTCTCTTTATGACTTGACACTGATGTACATAACAATTATGACACGACACTTTTATAACATGACACTCTTAGGACATGACACTTTTATAATATGACAGTTTGATGACATGACGCTTATGACATGACACTTTTGATACGACTCTTTTGACATGACACGCTTATGACACCTTTATCTTAAGACTTTACATTAAGGTTAGTCATGAGTATTATTATTATTATTATTATTATTATTATTATTATTATTATTATTATCATTTATCTTTATTAACTTTTATCAGGGTGTCATGTGTCGTATTAACCAGTATTCTATGTCACTGTCACGTGTTATGCCCTTGCTAGGTGTCTAAAACCAGTGTCATGTGTCGCCGACGTCAGTGTCATATTAGCCAGTGTGTCTTACGTCACTGCTACGTGTCATATGACAACCAGTGTGTCATGTGTTACCGTTATTAGTGTTATATTAGCCAGTAATTTCTGTCACTCTTACGTGTCATATATCAACGGTGTCATATGTTAACTACTGTGTCATATATTATCATGTGCGGATATAACCCACAGGTGTCAGAGTGACTTGGGAGTCATATTGTTGCCAACGAATTGTATATCACCTCGAGTGTCATGTACTAACTAGTGTGTCAGGTGCAAGTCTTTCAGGGGCATATTCATCTATCAGTGTGTCACATACTAAGTGATGTGTCATGAAATAAACAGTGTCATAAACAAATTTCGTTCGACGAGTGTCATGAATTAATATCAATCAAATCGGTGTCATAAACTAACATCATTCAAACGTCATAAAATGATCAGTGTGTCATAAATTGTGTAGGGTTGTGTCATACTAACCCAAACTTTCTCCCTGTGTCATATAGAATCCATTGGCAGTATAGCAGACCGTGGTCATGGGCTGCCTCAGTTGGCCAGACCACGACCTATAATACACTCACCTCTACAGCCTCTCCTGTCATGCCGACCTCCCTATCTCAATGGTGAGTCGGGGGGAGGGGGGAGGGTAAGGGGGGAGGGAGGGAGGGTATGGGAGAGGGAGGGGGTAAGGGAGGGATGACTTTGACCCTTGAGTACAATAACTATGACCCTTGAATGCGATGACTTAACCCCTTGAGTACGATGATAATGTAGTTAAGGGTTAATTCATCGTTCTGGAGGAGCTTATGATGAAAGGAATCTTGGCTGTCAACATCACACTTTCCCTTCACTAACAATAAGATGATAATTATTCACAGATTGGGTTAATATATTAGTGATAAATTCTTGTTATTTTTCAGAGTTTTATCCAATTTCATTTGTTTTTGTCTTTTAATATTTCCCACTCGTGCTGTATGTCTCTAATAATTTATGTAATAATATATTAACCTGTAAGGAATAATTTCAGTTTTTAACGTCTATAAAATTCAGAAAATTTTATATTGTTTCAGTCATTTTATTTCTTAAACGATCTGTAAATCTGTCTTAATTGTTATATTTTAGTAATTTTATTTATTAATGCTCTAACAAAAGTCTTCTTTGCCCACCGTACCAGTAGTATATGGGACTGTGGGCGGTATGGGCGGCGTACCCTTACCTAGCACCTTCCCGTGGGCGGCGATGGGCGTGGGAGTGCGAGGAAAGCCCCGGCGTGGGATGCTGAGGCGGGCGGTGTTCAGCGACTTCCAGCGTAAAGGTCTGGAGGACAGGTTCCAGGTGCAGAAGTACATCAGTAAGCCTGACCGTAAGAAGCTGGCGGAGAAGCTCGGCCTCAAGGACTCTCAGGTGACAATAATAAAAGGATGTGGTGTTGATTGCGGGTAAATAGGTTCAAATCGCCTATACAATCTCTCTTCCTTTCCGTCCATTCACGTTTTTTTGTGTCTACTAACTTAACAAACTCCTGAAGGTTTTTCTTCTTCTCTGCTATACTTGTTACGCCTCCCGCCTCTGTCCCCTCACTTGTTTTTCCTTCCTAGGTAATTTTTCATATTGTTTCCTATATTTTTCTATAGGATGTCATATTTTTTTCTATATTTTCATAAGACTTGGCATTTTTTCAATACGATTTTTTCTATTTTTCTAATTTTTTTCATGACTTTCGACTCTTTTTTCTCTTTTTTTCATGAATTTTTACCATTTATTTTTTTATTATTTTTTCTATGGGGCTTCACTATTTTTCCCGTGTCTTTCCTGCCTCCCCCTCATATATTTTCTCCCGTCTTTTCGGTTTTATTTACATTTAGCGCCATTTTTATCTTCCTCCGAGAGTTTGGGTTCTATTTATCATTGATTATATTCGCTACCATTTTTTAATTACTTTCTCTACTCTTTCTTAGGTATTGTCTTATATGTCTTTGCCTCTTTTAATTTTCATTGTTTTTCTTTGTTTCCGTTTTGTTTGTTTAGTTCTTGTATTCTTTATACACCCCCTCGTTTAATGTCTACTCCCTGCATTTTTCACCCCACTCCCCGTGTTTATTATCCACTTTAGCGTGTTTTCTTCAGTTTGTTTCCACCATCTTTCGCTTTGTATTTTTTTTTACAGGGAATAGCCCACCCCGACACAGGTCATCGACCCACAACGGGGCCTAAGGGGCGAAAAAATAAAGAGTAAAAAGAAATTAAAAATAGAAAAGAAAAAGATTATATTAATCAACACCACGAAGATGCCGGAAAACCAGCTTTATGAAGTGAGACAGATTGTGTGAGTATGGAAACACAGAAGAAGGCAGAGCATTCCAAAGTTTGGCTGAGTGAGGAACGAAGGATGTACTATAACAGGTTATTCTTGCGTGACCGACATCCACAGAGAAACGGTGGGCACCGAGGGCAAGACGAGTGTTACGAGCCCACGGCCTTGCCGGCGGTACACAGGATGCCAAATCCATCGAACATTGCCCGTTAAAGTACCTGTAAAAGAGAGAGAGTGAAGCAACATTGTCCACTTCCAGCGCGTTTTCTCATCTTCGCGCTTTAGATGGTCCAATTCCTGTACATTCATTTTCACTCTGCTTCCCGCAGTTTTATATCTATATGTCTCGAGTTCTTTACCCCACTTCCCTCACTTTCTACCCCACTTCCCGCCCCTTCTACCGCACTTTCTACCCCACTTCCTGCGCTTTCTACCGCACTTCCTACCCCATTTCCCGCACTTTCTACCCACTTCCCACACTTTCTTCCCCACTTCCTGCACTTTCTACCCCACTTCCCGCACTTTCTACCCCACTTCCCGAGGGTTTTTTCCATTAAATACACCTTTTCTCCATTTTCTGCTGTTTCTTCTCTTTTGGGATGGATTTTTACCCCATTTCCCGCACTTTTTACCACACTTCCCGCTCTTTCTTCCCATTTGATACGTCTTGAGTGGGTGAACGTGGCGCGAAAATAATACACAGACACAGACACACACACACACACACACACACACACACACATGCACACACATGCACACACAGGTCTCATCATTAGCAGCAAAGCTCATGTTGGCGACAGCTGGCATGGACGGCTTCCTCTCCCTTTATTTATCACGGCGATATTATTACTGGCCTTGTCGAGGGGGAGGAGCGCGCGTGGATACCGATTTTCCCGGGATTAAATTGATGTGTTTCTTGTGGCGCCGCAAGGGTGAGACACGACGCCTGTGTGTGTGTGTGTGTGTGTGTGTGTGTGTGTGTGTGTGTGTGTGTTCCATCTTGTCTAATTTCAAATCTTTTTCATTACTACTTCCCGCGGTTTTCTTTTTGCATCTTCAGTTCCCACGTTTTTTGGCCACCTTCCCGCGCTAATTTCATCACTCCTTCCCGCGTTTTTTTTTCATGCCTCTTGCTGCGTTTTCTTAATTCAAGTTCTGATCGGGTTAAGAACATTTTAATTGTATACACTGACCCAGTCCTTTATCCCGTCTTCAGGTGCCACATGAAGCGCGTGACACAAAGATACGAACGCCAAAAAGAGGTGTATTCAGCTGTTCTTTTGTTTCTTGTTTACTTTTTTTTTGTCTTGGTAATATGATTTTTTTTACTAGGTAACTGAATTTTATACACTATAGTGATTTAAGTTGCCTCGGCAAATCTAATATTTCTTATTTTCTTTAACTTACGTTCGTTTTTCTTCTTTTGCTTCTTCTTTACGTTTTCTGCTTCATTACTTCTTTTTTTTCATTTTTACTTCCTTTTCCTTCATTTTCTTCTTCCTTACTTTTACTTCTTCCTTCTTTTCATTTACTCTTTTCGTATTTCTTCTTTTCATTTACTTTTTTTTCCCTTTTTAATTATTTATATTTTCCGAATTATTATAAACTACCCGTTCTCTATCCCGTCTCCAAATGCCGCGCGAAGTATATATGGAGCGATGTACCCTTCACTAGTGCGTTTACATGGGCTCGTCGGGTCTTGTGAAGTGTGGCAGCCCTGTGTTTGTCTACATTCGACAGAAGGAAACTCGCAATAGAAAACATACCATGGAATCAAAGTAAACTAATATTAAAACAAATATCTCAATATAATGATTTGTGGAATGTTTATACGACGAGCCCCTGTAAACGCACTAGTGAAGGGGACTGTACGTTAATACCATTCCTTGTTTGTACTGTTTCCCTATTGCTCCTTTCTTATCTCGTTGGCCCCTTTAGGAGTTAATTAGTCTGGGTTTGTTGAGCGTATGTAGGATTCTGAGGCGTAAAATATCAGGTGAAGATTAAGTGACTCTTATTTTACCTGGTGATTAAACATATTATTGATACGTGGTGAGGGTTAGGATAGGGTAGGTTGGGTTAGGTTAGGTTGTTTTGTTAGATTAGGTTACGTTGCTATGTGAGATTATTATGTTAAGTTAGGTTAGGTTGTTATGTTAAATTATGTTGTTAGGTTAGATTAAGGTAGATTAGGTTAGGTCAGGAGAGGTTGGGTGTTAGGTTGTTAGGTTAGATTACGTTAGGTTAAGTTAGGTCAGGTCAGGAAAGGTTAGGTTATGTTAGGTCAGGTCAGGAAAGGTTAGGTTATGTTAGATTATGTTGTTAGGTTAGGTTAGGATAGGTTAAGTTAGATTATGCTAGTTTAGGTTAGATTAGGTTAAGATAGGTTAGCATTTGGTTATGTTATATAAGACTAGGTTAGGTTAGGTAACGCTTGGGTGGTAAATCCTAAGGTGAAATAACCTGAGGATACCTAATCTTCACCTGATCCAATTTTTCTTTTCCATTGGGAGATTTGAGAAGGCATCTGGGTATCTGTTCATAGGCCTATGTGGGGCTAAAATGATATCGAAATTTTAGTTTGTTGAAGTGAAACACGAAATAATCTTTGTTCATAGCCTTACCACATTACCTTATACCTGCACCTCTCATGTTGGGCGTAGATGTAACTATTTTCTTATTTCTTATTACTGTTATTATTATTAGTATTATTATTATTATTAACGTAAGGAAGAAATTTGCCAACACAGAGTAAGATGCCTAAAACAGATCATTACCATCGTTGCCAACTCAAAGTAAAAGACCATGTATACATCATGACCGTCGTTACCAACAGAGAGTAAAACCCTTGCCCACGAGTGAGATGAGGGAGTTGCCAAGTACCACCACTAAGAACACATATAAACACTGGCAATAACCATTAAACACAGCTAAAAACAATGGCGGTAAATGTTCTTTTTACCCCTCCAGTGCCTCGCCAGCCAGCCAGCCAGCAGCCCGCTATAAATCTCCCCCGGTCATAATAACACATTTGTCGAGTTAACGCGCCACTCCATCAGCACACAGCTGCCACCAATCACCACTGGCCTTACAACTTCATCGACCACTCAGAGGCTTTGTTACAGAACTCCTTTCACAAATCACAGCGCGTCTTTGCTTCTTGGGCCAATCAGTGGTCTCGTTGTCTAGCTCTTGATTTACACGACGACGCGAGAAAGCGATGTAATGCTCCTTATTTTGTAATTATATTATATAACTGTAATTAAATCTAAGAGACGTAATGTAACTATTAAACCCAGGAACATAAAACACAGCCGCCTTGTTTTCTTGGTTTAATTTCAGGTCGTTTATTATGGTTGATAAGTCTGGGGTCAGGTGAGTTATGCTTCCCGACACTAACTACCATTAACCTAGGTGAGGTGTATGACGTCAGCGATAATAGCACGATGATGATGATGATGATGATGATGATGAGGCTTGACATGTTAGTATCTGGAGTAGAAACTGAATCTTGGGAATTATCTAACAAGACCTGAGCCATTGGGACAGAACAACAATAACAACAATAATAGTAAAACAATAATAAAAAACAAACACAACTGTAACAACAAACACAATAACTAACACGACAACATCATAATCATCATCAACAACAGAAACACATACAATAACAACAACAATAACATCATTCACATTGCAAAAAACAACAACTAAATTGATGAAATAAAAGTTGTAATGTTTAAAATACAAATACTGTTATGTATTTTAGACTTTTTAGAATTATTCAAAATGTTTGTTGTTTGAAACTAAGACCTAGTGAACGGTGCTTAATAACCCTGGTAGTTGAAGCACCTAAAACTAAGACCTAGTGAACGGTGCTTAATAACCCTGGTAGTTGAAGCACCTAAAACTAAGACCTAGTGAACGGTGCTTAATAACCCTGGTAGTTGAAGCACCTAAAACTAAGACCTAATGAACGGTGCTTAATAACCCTGGTAGTTGAAGCACCTAAAACTAAGACCTAGTGAACGGTGCTTAATAACCCTGGTAGTTGAAGCACCTAAAACTAAGACCTAAGTGAATGGTGCTTAATAACCCTGGTAGTTGAAGCACCTAAAACTAAGACCTAGTGAACGGTGCTTAATAACCCTGGTAGTTGAAGCACCTAAAACTAAGACCTAGTGAACGGTGCTTAATAACCCTGGTAGTTGAAGCACCTAAAGCTAAGACAGAGTGAACGGTGCTTATTAGGTGAGGACTGTACTCTGGTTGATTGACTACTAATTACTGCTAATTATCTCTTAGGTGCTGCTATTGAGTTACTATCCGCAGCTATTTAATTTTAAGTGCTAATAACTACTAATTACTACTAGCTAATGATCACTATTACTAGCCACCGACCCATAACATCTCTATTTGGTTGCAGGTCAAGATTTGGTTCCAGAATCGACGGATGAAGTGGAGGAACTCTAAGGAGAGGGAGCTGCTAGCCTCTGGGGGGACCCGAGAACAGACTCTCCCCACCAAAAACAACCCCAACCCGGACCTCTCTGATGTAGGCGACGAAGTCCGGACCCCTGCTGGTATCGCTTCCGCTAAGGATGACTTAGGACTCCCTCCCAACGACGACCTGTACCCAAAAGATCATCAGGAGTTCCAGGGGCGAGGCGACGACGATAGTTTTGTGGGTCAACAGGCCAGAGCTGACGCCTTCTCCTCCTCGCTGGCGTCATCCATCCCTGCTAAAATACAGATCAAGGACCTGTCGTCACTCTCTAACTACGGTAAGGCGACGGGGCCGTACGCCTTCCCGTACCAAGAGGCTGATGGTGACTATTCTGACGAGGACATCAACGTTACAGATGAACTGGTGGGGTCTAATAACGAGGACAGCGAGAACGACTAGTCCTCGACGTCTCGAGGGGGTCTTAATAATAAAAAGCTTTCTTGATCAGACGGGCTTTTTCGATGACGTTATTCTGGTGTTGATGGGCCGAGGTGAACCACATGTTACAGTGGGTCACCCGCGTCTGATTCAGAATGGACTTTCAGAACGCCCAACTTTGTCATGTGTCAAACTTGTTAGTACGGT
>NW_024751660.1:5411168-5431168 GCF_018991925.1 Homarus americanus | reverse complement strand
CAGAGAATTATGATAGAGGCAGCGTGGCGAGGGTAAGCTCGTGGCACAACACGTACCCATAATGCCTCCACATCATCTGGGACTAAGTAAATTAATATATTATTGGAATACCTGTACCTGCATATATTAGTAAATAAGCATATAAGTTAATAAACAAATAAGTAAGTTAACAAAAACTTATATAACAATAAATATTACAGTCGATAAATCTTTAAATACAAATAAATACAATAATATATGAAACAGTAATAATTAAGTAAATAAATAAATAAAATAAGAACAAATTAATAAAAGTCACAAAAATAAATGTATAAACAAACAAGATAAATATAAAAAAATACGAAAATTGAAAAAAAAACTCACCAAAAAACTAGGAGAAAAAAATCAAAGTAAATAATAAAAATACAAAACTCAGCAAAAATACACAAAAACACAATAAATAAATAAATAAATATGTCATAATTACGATACAGTGTTGCCAATTGCCGAGTCTGACCATGAAAGCTGCACGAGAATAACACAGTGGAGCGTATAGTGTTGGTGAGTCGTAGGTCGTCGGGTCTGATATTACGCAAAATGAACATATGCGTACAGTGGGTGGTTACGCACTGGAGGTGTATACACAGTGGACATATACGCACAGTGGACACATATACACAGTAGACATATATGCACACTAGACACACACACACACATACACAGTGGGCATATACGCACACTATAGACACAAACACACATACACAGTGGACATATACGCACCTAAATCAACCCTTGGAGGAAGATATTTGGTTCAGTTGTCGTATGATCATCACACTAGAGTGAATTAGTGACTTAGCCTACATGTCTTAGAGGGTCATAGAATAGGTGTTGAAAACGGTCTGATCCCTAATAAATGTGTGTGTGTGTGTGTGTGTGTGTGTGTGTCTTATTTCACCCGAGCGTGTCACTGTATACATTTTTGGGACCTCTCTAACTCACAACTTCTCCCTTTCAGCTGAAGTTTCTAACCTCCCTTGATCTACCCCACAGTGAAGAGGTCGGAGAGAGAGAGAGAGAGAGAGAGCGCGAGAGAGATTATCTCACACAGGGCACCCTAGTTTATTTTACTTTAAGAATAACCACCCAAATGCTAACCTATTATAACCTAACACTAATCAACTAACCTAACCTAACATCCCCCTCTAGGAAGTGTTAAGGTATTTAATCATCAGGCAATATAACTTTGGGTGCCTAATCTTCAGGTAATCCATAAAAACACCTCACACTTACCTGTGCAATCTCATATCCTCAATATACAAGTAAACAAGAGATTATTTCCCCTGAAAGGACAATGAAGCCTTCGTTTTTAGGTAAAATTTCTCCCTAACGGGTATAAGGGTCAGTGAGTAATGCAAATTGGATCACCTGAAGCTTCACGACCTCCTAAGTATATTTTACCTGATATATTCACCTACCTAATGCTACCTGGAGGGTGAAACTATGGGCAAGTTTCTTTACGCCATTTACCTCTGTCTACCCAGCATTAATTGGGAACCTGGATGTTAATCGATTTGCGAATCGTGTTCCGGGGTAATGGTTAGCCAGTGCAGTTGGCGAGTTGTCCGGTCTTCTCGGACTATTCCTTGACACTGGGTCATGCAGCTCGTTAACATAGGGTGTGGTTGTTGTGTTGGTGACAGCTTCTACACCTTAAACAAATTCACGCCTATAGGTGGCCCTAGGGCCGGCCATCCTCGTTACACGAGGGGCAACCATTATTATTAGGTTAAGTTAGGTTCGTGCTGTGGTAGGTTAGGTTAGCGTTTTGGTCATGTTGAACTAAGTTAGATTATATTATGTTAGGTTAGGTTAAGTTAGGCTAAGTATCCATACTATCCATAACTGGCCGTCATACCTATGGGACCCTACTTTCACCTTCATGAACCATCCAAACCCCACGGGTAGTTTGGTAAGGTTATTTTAGGTGAGGTCCGAGTCGTCTTCTTTGAGGACATGAATGGGTTAGCGGTACGGTTAGCGGTACAGGAGTATATAAAAATAATATCTGTGTTGCTTTAGGCGTGTAGGGAGAGTTGAGAACCTTGTTGTAGAGTGTGAGCTGAGGAATGTTTACCTTATATAAGTCTGTTAGGCTACCAGCGAATAGTCTAACGTTATTGTTCATGAAAAAGAGGAAGTGATTCAAGACACATCTGTACTGGGATTTTGTAACTTAAAGTGCGGATATTAATAAGAGGATTGAGTGAGTGAGTGAGTGAGTGATGAAAGGAACATACGAGTGAGTGAGTGAATGAATGATGAAAGGAACAAACGAGTGAGTGAGTGAGTGAGTGATGAAAGGAACAAACGAGTGAGTGAGTGAATGAGTGATGAAAGGAACAAACGAGTGAGTGAGTGAGTGATGAAAGGAACAAACGAGTGAGTGAGTGAGTGAGTGAATGAGTGATGAAAGGAACAAACGAGCGAGTGAGTGATGAAAGGAACAAACGAGTGAGTGAATCAGTGAGTGAGTTAGTAAGTGGCCGGGTCGCCCCATCTCCTCCTGCCTGTCCGACCACATGAGGCGGTGGTCGACCATTGAGTGGAATCAAAACATAGCGTACAAAGGCCCGCGGGAGGTACGGTACGACACGACCCCCATGGCTGCCAGCACAACCCAGGCAACCTTGTTTTGAGATGGGTTTAATGTTGTTATCATAGGCGTGTGAGGTCATAAAGGGTTAAAAAAGCGAGTAGAGTACAGTATGTTTGTACAGTTGGCCTCACAATGCCCATGTCGCTTGATTGTGTGTAATTCATCTTGTAAAAATACTTGTTAAAATAGGAATTTAGAGGGGGCGCTGAAGGGGTCTTTAGGATGAAGGCAAGCTGGTCGTCTTCCTTTTTTTATCGCGTGTTATTTTTCCTCTCTCTCTCTCTCTCTCTCTCTCTCTCTCTCTCTCTCTCTCTCTCTCTCTCTCTCTCTCTATCGACGTAGGTATGTATTTAATTTATTGTATACGCTATTTTGTCATGGCGTAGTACAGGGGTGAGTTTTCTACCAATGTTGTTTGTATTCAATGACTGGCGTGGTTGTTTGCTATTTGTAGTAACTGATTGGCGTGGTTTGTGTTGTTTGTAGTGACTAACAATCGTGGTTGTTTTGGTGTAGTGAGTGACTGGTTTACGTATACAGTAGACCAAGGATGTGTTTTGTCACCCTCACTGTTTGCTGCAAACACTGATGACGTATTATGCTGGTATAACACATGATGCTGGTATAACACATGATGCTGAGATAACACATGATGCTGGTATAACACATGATGCTGGTATAACACATGATGCTGGTATAACACATGATGCTGAGATAACACATGATGCTGGTATAACACATGATGCTGGTATAACACATGATGCTGGTATAACCGCGATGCTGAGATAACACATGATGCTGGTGCATAACACATGATGCTGGTATAACACATGATGCTGGTATAACACATGATGCTGGTATAACACATGATGCTTTTAACAGTATAACACATGATGCTAGGATAACACATGATGCTGGTATAACACATGATGCTGGGATAACACATGATGCTACAGGTATAACGTGCTGAGATAACACATGATGCTGGTATAACACATGATGCTGGTATAACACATGATGCTGGTATAACACATGATGCTGGTATAACACATGATGCTGGTATAACACATGATGCTGGTATAACACATGATGCTGGTATAACACATGATGCTGGTATAACACATGATGCTGGTATAACACATGATGCTGGTATAACACATGATGCTGGTATAACACATGATGCTGGTATAACACATGATGCTGGTATAACACATGATGCTGGTATAACACATGATGCTGGTATAACACATGATGCTGGTATAACACATGTAAGACCCTAGCATACCCCCACAGTACACCCCCACAGCACATCCCCATAGTACACAGCACAGCACACCCCACAGCACACCCCACAGCACACCCCACAGTACACCCCACAGCACACCCCACAGCACACCCCACAGCACACCCCACAGCACACCCCACAGTACACCCCACAGCACATCCCCATAGTACACCCCCACAGCACACCCCACAGCACACCCCACAGTACACCCCACAGCACATCCCCATAGTACACCCCAGCACACCCCACAGCACACCCCACAGCACACCCACAGTACCCCACAGCACATCCCATAGTACACCCCACAGCATACCCCCACCAGCACACCCCCCACAGCACCCCACAGCACATCCCCACGTACACCCCCACAGCACACCCCACAGCACACCCCACAGCACATGGCTCTACTCCCTCGTCTCTTAATCATCACAGACGACAATTGACTTCATCACAATATTGCTGTCAATAAAATCTGGCGTGCTCTCTATATTGATATGGGGTGTGTGGGTGTGGTGGGGGGGGGGTGAATGTGTGGAGAGAGTGTGTGTGTTGGAGAGTGCGTGTGTGTAGGGTGAGAGAGAGTGTGTGTGTGTGTGAATGTGGCGTATCATTGCGTTGTAAATAGGTGTTTCCAAACCAAAACAAATCACAGACTATACATCAAGCCCTCTCCCCAACACACTCACACACACACACACACACACACACACACACACACACACACACACACACATCATCATCATCATCTTGTTCCTGAGGCTTCGATTACAATGTCAAGCTCCTTAGAACGAGGTTTAAGTAGCTGTCCAATCTTACCTCTGTAATCCCGCAGGTAAACAAACACCTTCCTCAAACAATGTATCTCAAGTAAACCCAAACATGATCCTTCTCCATCAGGTAAAGACGCTCTGACAACATTCCTTACGTATCATCCTCTTCGTCAGTAGAGATTCTTGGATTAGTCTTAGCACACAGGTGACCCTACATGACTGACTGTATCGAAGAGATGGCTGGGGGAGGGAGAGGGGGAGGAGGTAGTGAGAGAGGGAAGGGAT
Organism: Homarus americanus; assembly: GCF_018991925.1. NCBI lineage: Eukaryota > Metazoa > Arthropoda > Malacostraca > Decapoda > Nephropidae > Homarus > Homarus americanus. The sequence goes on along the minus strand of NW_024751660.1, from coordinate 5,426,193 downwards.
ACTGAGTCCCCGTCATTGTTTTCTTGTTTTTACTAGAGGGAAGGGGAGTTCCTGTGTGCTGGGTGCTCTTGGGTCTTTCACACACACACGCATTCGACCTAACATGATCACATACACGATAGAGAGAAGTCAGGTTTTTCATATTTTTAATGATGGAAAATAAACTATTTCCGTAATTATCAGTGAACAGAAGTGATGTAGGGTGAAGGAGAGGGACTCATGGTAGTTAGTTCTGGTTAAAACTTATCCTCTGTTTTCTTTTTCTTTTTTATTTATTGTCTGTTTTATAATTTATCTTTGGTTTAATTATTTTTATTGTCTGTTTTATTATTTATTATTTTTTTTATTATTCATTTTGTGTTATTTATCGTCATTGAATATTATTATCACGTCTTTTGAGTCACAGCTGACGATAAATCACTCCTTAATGCCATAAAGGTAATTAAAGGTAGATCTCTCGCTTGTCTTGCATAAACGACGTAGAAAAGATCATTATACTCGGAAATGGATCGTATGTCAGGGGGTCTTGAGGAGTTAAGAAAAGGACAAATGAAAGAGGCAAAGTTAGGGGAAAGTTTTTAAGTTGTTGGGAGAGGCGGAGGGTGACTGCTAATTGTGAGGGAGAGGTATTCAGAGAAGGGGGGCTGGCTGGCTGGTTGGGTGAGGGAAGGAGAGGAGTTTAAAGATTGTCTGGATATGGGATTTAGGGATGCCGAGTGTAAATGGGATGGTGAGAGGGGTGATGAGACTTACATATAGATGAATAATAATAATAATAATAACAATAATAATAATAATAATAATAATAATAATAATAATAATAATAATAATAATAATAATACCTGGTTTATAAGTCTTTTAAAGTTTTATTATAAGATGATATCAAGTTTACGTTTAGTTGAAATATTGTTTTTATTTCGTTTTAGAAGATAATACAAAACAGGAAGAGATTACAAGATGTTAGACAACAGATCAGTTTCAGAATTTAATGGTGTGTATAGCATCTTGGTCTCCCTATATGGAGTTTATACCTTTTATCCTCTAGTGTTAATATATATGTCATGTTTGTTGGTTTGTTATTATTCCCTCATCTGAAAAAAGAAAATAATTTTAATTTTCTATGGTGTGAGATCTATGATACACCCTGCACAGTATGGTGTGAGATCTATGATACACCCTGTACAGTATGGTGTGAGATCTATGATACACCCTGTACAGTATGTGGTGTGAGATCTATGAGACACCCTGTACACTTTTTTGTGAAGGGGGGGGGGGTGTCGTTTCCATATATTCACCCCCAAAAAAGCAAACAGATTCTTACCATAATTTTATAATAGATTTTCACCATTTTTTATAGTATTATTTGAACCATTGTTATGATCTATGCCGATAGTTTTCACGGAAGACCTAAATATGACAACAATAATAACACAAAATGTTTACCTAAGATATAAAATTATAACTATTTGACTGAAAGATGAAGCTGTGTTGTGAGGGAATACTTTGGTTGTGTTGAGAGTGAGTGTATTGCCTCACGCACCTGTAAGACTTCACGAGTACAATATTAATCTCTCTCTTATGTTTGAAGCTGATGATCGTTTGTGTATCTGTCAACCTAGAATACACACGTGAAGACCTTAGTAGTTGAAGTACAGTACATTATAACATCAACAAGACCTTAGTAGTTGAAGCACAGTAATACATTATAACATCAACAAGACCTTAGTAGTTGAAGCAGTACATTATAAACATCAACAAGACCTTTTTTAGTAGATGAAGCACGGTACATTATAACATCAACATGATCCTTAGTAGTTGAAGTACAGCATATTATAACATCAAACAAGACCTTAGTAGCTAAATAGTTGGCATAATATAACATCAACAAGCACCTTAGTAGACAGCTAACAGTACATTATAATATCACACTTTTAGTAGAAGGAAGCAAGGTGCATTATAACATCAACAAGACCTTAGTAGATGGAAGCACAGTACATTATAATCAACAAGACCTTAGTAGTTGAAGTACAGTACATTATAACATCAACAAGACCCTAGTAGATGAAGCATAGTACATTATAACATCAATAAAGACCTTAGTAGTTGAAGTACAGTACATTATAACATCAATAAGACCTTAGTAGTTGAAGTACAGCATATAACATCACCAAGACCTTTAGTAGAAGTACAGTACATTATAACATCAACAAGACCTTAGTAGTTGAAGCACAGTAATACATTATAACAACAAGAACGAGATATTTTGTGTGTGCGTTGAGGCCTTATGACATAACTTAGAGAAGCCCAGTGATATATTAAAAACAGCTGTTGATGGCCAGACTATATACTGTATATTATACTGTGTGAATACTGTACACCACCACGAGAGAGAGAGAGAGAGAGAGAGAGAGAGAGAGAGATTATGCCTCAGTGTTACCAGCTCATCACCCAGTACGGATAGAGGGTCACAAGCCTTCACCAGTTGCCATCTGATCCTTCTTAATAAAATATTAAATGACCTTTTTCGCACTAATCTGTTATTGGCAGTTTCCAGCTACGTATTACACGATGTTAATAATAATAATAATAATAATAATAATAATAATAATAATAAGGCATTCAATATGAACAATCTACCTACGGTAATCAATCAAAAATATTATTAACAAGACAACTAAAGGAAATAACTATGAAATAAGATAAGTATTGTCTTAAATCCTTTGTGTCGGGTAAAGTGATTTTTTAAGAAGCCATTGGCAGACAGTGTTAACAGAACAAAAGCGGAGTGCGACCTCAAGTGCTCTACCCCCTGTATTCAATTAAGCTGAGCGTCTGGCTGTTGGCAATTCTGATTATGATTATGACAACACGTGCCGGCAAATGAATAGATGAATAATATTTGCCCACACTCTTTAAAGATACAATAATACATTCATTATTCATCTGTAAATACGGATCTTTTCTTCAGCTGTGAAAGTTAACAACACATAGTTTACATAATGAAGAAAATGTAAAAATGTAAAAGCAATCTAATATAAGGTAATAACTGACTTCACCTTTTCCTAAAATGTATTTTCATTATAAATAACCTCTGGCGTGGAGGAGGCGGCTGCAATATATTAGAGGAGATATTAAAGATGTAAAACAGAGTTATAAAAAGGGCGGGAGCGAGCGGGCGACGAGGGTCCAGGATCGCCGATAAATGTTGCCTTGTGACGGGTGGCCGGTATCGATCCACCAATGAGGAGGCGCCGCGGCTGCTCCTGACAGTAAGCGATGGTGATTGGCTCTTGATGGCTGCATACATTCCCGCCATGAATTTGTTTTTCGCTTGATGTGGCGGCTCTTGCCAGGCTTTACTCTCCCAAGTATTTGAATATTTGAGGAGATACGTGAGACTGAGACTTGAGAGGGGCTTAAGATACAATGACTCACTAAACATTGATTAATTAAAAGAAAATCAGAATTTCGTCATATTAATTCCGCACCACAACGGTTTTTTTACACAATGAATAACGATCGATATTATTTGAATACTAGTTAATATATACCATACTAAACAGATAAATTAAGAAACAGAAAGTCTGTTGTAAGAGACGGCTGCTGATACATAAATTCTCTTTATTATGAACCTGAACAAGTGCTAAGGTACTGACGGACTCGAGAACTGGGGTAAGTGCCTTGTGACATCCTCCATATTAAATCCATTAGCGGGAAGTACTTAGGAATCTTTATTTATTGACGGCGAGCCTGTGTGTGTGTGTGTGTATGTAAGTACGTGTTGGTCACTGAACTGAGAGACTTCTGCAACTAATGGCTTTGTGGACGACAGTAAACACACACACATACACATGCACACATGTGGCTGTTGATTGGCTGAGTTATTAGGACCTGTGGCTGTTGATTGGCTGAGCTATTAGGCCGTGTGACTGTTAATTGGCTGAGATGTTAAGGCATGTGGCTGTTGATTGGCTGAGTTATTATGACGTGTGGCTGTTGATTGGCTGAGCTATTAGGACGTGTGGCTGTTAATTGGTTGAGATGTTAAGGCATGTGGCTGTTGATTGGCTGAGTTATTATGACGTGTGGCTGCTGATTGGCTGAGCTATTAGGACGTGTGGCTGTTAATTGGTTGACGTGTTAATTGGCTGTTAATGTGGCTGAGATGTTAAGGCATGGCTGTTGGATTGGGTGACACTCCCATTCATCTATCTATCGGGATAGTAGTTAACCAGATTATGGGCTGTAGGTGGGCATGGGGTTGGAAGTCGCGGAGAATGTAAAGGCGGTAGAGACGTGGGTGCAAATGTGGTCGTTGGCACAGACGAGGCTGTAGGTACAGACATGGGGTACAGACATGGGTACAGACGAGGGTGTGGGTACAGACATTGGTACAGACGAGTGTGGGTACAGACGAGAGTGTGGGTACAGACGAGAGTGTGGGTACAGATGGGTGTAGGTACAGACACGGGCGTGGTGCAACACATGTCCCTGGGGTACTCACACTGCCCCTTCACCATTAAAGCCATCACCAACAGGGATCTCAGTGAATCACGTTTCTCCATTTCAAATATTCCGCGCGACTTGAAGTCATTACCCATAATGCCGTGTGGCCGTGACAGACGAGTGATGAAGTGCGCACACGACACCCGCGCACCACCACACCCCCAAATTGTCTAAAATATATAGAGGGGATGGCTAAGTTGCGTCCTAAAGTGCCGAATACCGTAAAATCAGTCCCAGAGCCGCTGTAAGTGCGCTATTTCCACAGCAACAAACTTCAATTAATTAAGTTTGAATGGCCCTATAAGTGAAATCAACGCGGCTTACATTGCATTAACCATCAAACAATGAGAAGCGGGGAGGCGAGACCCTTGAGATCACCGACTCTGGCGCCTCCTACCACAAGGGCTGAGGTCCCCATCGTCGCCTCCAACAGGTTGCGCCCTTCTGCACTCTCTTTTGTCCTGGTTATCGCCATACGCGCCCGATTGAGCGCTAATTGAGGGGTAAATGATGAAATCAAAGCGGGAGCGTTGGTGAGGGGTGTCGACCGCAGGCCCTCTCGCCCTCCCTCCCGCCCACAGGAATGCTCACACACCACCTACACTGCCCCTGCTTCCTACCTCATGTCTTACTTTGTGCTGCCTGGTGTGCTCTGCCCCGTGAGTCTTGTGCTGTGTTTCCTGACGTATTGTGCTGTGCTGTGCTCCCTGGTGTCTTGTGCTGTGTTTCCTGAAGTATTGTGCTGTGCTGCCTTATGTGCTGTGCTCCTTGGTGTCTTGTGCTGTGTTTCCTGACGTATTGTGCTGTGCTGTGCTCCCTGGTGTCTTGTGCTGTGTTTCCTGACGTATTGTGCAGAGCTTCCTATGTGCTGTGCTCCCTGGTGTCTTGTGCTGTGTTTCCTGACATTGTGCTGTGCTGCCTTTATGTGCTGTGCTCCCTGGTGTCTTGTGCTGTGTTTCCTGACGTATTGTGCTGTGCTCCCTGGTGTCTTGTGCTGTGTTTCCTGAAGTATTGTGCTGTGCTGCCTTATGTGCTGTGCTCCCTGGTGTCTTGTGCTGTGTTTCCTGACGTATTGTGCTGTGCTCCCTGGTGTCTTGTGCTGTGTTTCCTGACGTATTGTGCTGTGCTCCCTGGTGTCTTGTGCTGTGTTTCCTGACGTATTGTGCTGTGCTGCCTGGTGTGTTTTGCTCTCTGGGGTCTTGTGCAGAGCTTCCTGGTGCCTTGTCCGATGCTCCCTGACGTCTAATGCTCCATGACGTCTAATGCTCCATGACATAATGCTCACTGATAAATGTGTAATGTATACAAATTTATGGATGAATATGGATATATGGTCTCTGTCACTCCTGGTGTAAGGGAGGAAGGAATTCGTCATGTCAGGTGAGGTGGACCGGACACCTCAGTGACCCAACACTACTGTAAACATCACACTATCAGGGTCAGAGGGGGTTGACGTGTATAGGGCAGGTAACTCTTGGCTGTAGCTTATTATACACTTAAGCTCTCACGTGTATGTGTTGTAATGCTGCAGTGTGTGTGTGCCTGTCCTACCTCTGCAAGACCGATCCCACAGTCTTCGCGTCAAATCGTCCTTCGACTGACAAAAGTTCTCTTGTGTCATAACCTACTGGGGGCGGGGGGGGTGGAAATCTCATGCCCCCCAGAAAAAAATCATATCAAAGATGCTATTTTGTACTTTTTTTCACTTTTTTTTTTAGAATGTCGACGAAAGTAAGGATGGTGTAGTTGTATTCTCAAGTCGCTAGGTATCACAGGCAAACACCGGACCTGTAGATTATTTTATGAAGACCCTGGCCGTGCCCAATGACTTAATCGGCATTTAATGATGACGTTTTAAAATTGTTAACTAATATAAGGACATTTGATCACTATTAACAATATAAATGTAAAGCATCGGTTATATTTAGTAGCACTATTGTCATGTATGAAGGTAGTAGGTAGGAGGCAGCTACCAAACAGGGAGGTACTACCGCCTGGGAAGATATTGGAAGCATAATGTGTTGTCTAATGGTAGACCCTGCTGCCATATGTGACCAAGTCCCAGGTTGCTGATCTGACTTTCTGCCTCATTTACACACAATTGCAGGGTCTCAATTGTTTCTTTTACTCTGACAACACAACATATATAACGTTTTTCACTCTTAATCTGTTTTATTTTTCCATTTCTGTGTTAATTTACGGTTCAATTCATTTATTGTTTCGTCCCCCAGGCCCCGATGTGGGTACAATGGTATTATCACAATGTCGGTAAGATGTTGCAGGTGAATCCCTATTGACTTCAAATTATGTTCATTACCATTAATGTGCACTAAATATTAAACCCCAACCATAAATGTAATGTATGTCTAGGTGTGTGTTGTTTCTGACGGTATGATGAGTTATGGTGTGAACCGTCAGATGTATTATGTCCTCAGAGACGCTGTAACTTGGACACCTATACACAACTGTACAAAAACTTTCTTGAAAATGTGGCTTATTTTTAGAAGTTGGATGACGTACTGTATCACTGGATGTTGACTTAGGAGAGCCAGGACTCTTTAAGGCAAATAAAGCTTCTTGGTACCTTTCCTGCCACCAGATATTTAACCAATCAAAATTAATGCAGGGATCTCGAAGAAACATCATCTATGAGAAGTTATGTGACTCAAAACACTAATCAACAGACAGTAGCAACAATATGTCAAGACAGGAGGCCTACTGTACAGACTACCATAAACATAACTCATATACAACCCAATGTGCCCAAACAGACACTATGACAATGGCTATCGTGATATACAGGATACTAAATTACTTGACAACGATATCAGGTGGAGACTTAGTAACAGGTGAAGGCAACTATCATCTTGAATGCTTGACAAAATGCATAAATCCTCGTCGTTCTCATCAGTCTCAAAGGTGTTCTCTCTATTATCTTCTATGGGCCAAGTTCGTCTGCATCATTTGTACCCGAACTTCTGGTCCATAAGTACAAAAAAGAACAGAGGTTGTACTGGTTTACTGTCATCAATCGCTGGATAATGAGCCTCTTATTCTATTATATATTATCATGAACGTCCACACCCTGACAAGAAGCAATAAGATAGTGGACCAGATGGTTAGTCTCGGCATCATCACCTCGGCGGGTCATCTTGGTGCAACACTCTATGTCTATACCTCTGTGTGTAAGCAGTTCAAGGTCGATGGTGTGTTTAGTAAGCCTTACCAACTTGCTAAAGGAACTCTTCACATGGTACAGGTGTTAGTATAGTCCAGAACACAGCCCAACACGACCCTGAAAGAGAACCAGCTGACTCTAACGTCGAAAATCCAAAGCAAAGACCCAAAATACCAGATTATTTAGCCAGAGTAGAGTAGAACACTGGTCAGTTCCAACCAGCTAAGACTAAAGGAAATAGACTGAACGTACTACTGAAAGAAGACTATCTCACAGAGGGTCAGGTGTTGTCTTAGACTCATTACTATTTTGTGAGTTATTTTTGTTATGACAATGAAGATAATGTTTATGTTTTGGGGGAAATAAGGAGCTTTTATGTTGAGTATTCCTGTGTGTGAGCCAGTAAGATCGGCTGACATTTTACTTATCACTATTATTCTTGTTAACTCATATTGCCGACGTTTCTTTTGATTTTTGGCCGCCGTCTTGCAGCCCAAAGGGTCCTTGTTTTTTTTAACATGAGATTTTTTCTTTATCTTAATGACCAGAGTTATTCACAAAAACTGTTTGATAGTTTCGTTAGTCGTTTGATGAATTTGTTGTTTTACCTTAAGCCGCCTGTCTGTCTCTTACACCTGCCTATACACCGTCTACTCTAGGTAGTGAGGACACAGGTAGTCACCCACAAAAGTCCTGTCGCCTTTCCTCCTGAACCACGAATCCCGAGATTCTGACGCATGAACCCGAAGCAGTAGACACTGATGCATTATTCAGTCCACGGCTGCTTCGGATTCACGGGTCTGAATCTCGGGGTTTGTGGAACAGCAGATGATGTGACAGGAGGACATTTGTTGACGATTGTACATTATAATATATCATTTGCACACACACACACACACACACACACACAGACTCACACACACACACACGCACACAGACTCGCATACACACGTACGCACACATACATAAACGTACACACGCTCGCCTCGGGCTAGGCATCAGCCAGAGAGACTTCTTATCGAATCATATTCCCGTCAATGGCGGCTCCATCAGGGACGATTGGATATTGAAAATGTGATGGAAGTTTTCCTCAGAAATGTTCCACAAATTATCGCTTCTTCCTATTAATAATTTCCGAAAAAATATCAACTTATATGATATCATGACTGATAGGATTAGATTATTATTAGTGTATTTGTTGTTCAATAATTAAATAATGTTAGTGACTGCTGAGTTAGAGTGTGGGTGAGGCGTGAGCAGACAGTGAACCATCTCGGCCCGTGTAATTGTCCCCGGCTGAGCGATGGTAAGAGGAAAATGATCGAAACTATACGGAGAATCATAGTCTTTCAAGAAATATTGTGAAAATGTGATGGACGCAACACAATAGTCGCATCCCAACCCCACAAAATAGTGTAGAAATCGGCCTTAAATCACGAGCCAATAAGAGTCATGGTCCCCCCGGGCGCCCCCTGACAGTTATTTACCCCGGGTCGGATTTATCTGGTTGAAATAACTCGCCGACTGTCACAACCAGAGGACTATGTTGGGTTTTATGTTTTGATATCTGCGATATAAACTTGAATGGAAAGTTTTTATTACAGCAAACCAGACGCCAACGAGGATATCAGTTGGACTTATTGAATTGGAAATACAGAAAATGATTTGTTTTTAAGGGGTTCCTGGAGTCACTAGGCTTGAAAATGGAATTTGCAGATTTTGAAGACGAACTGAGAAGAGTTTGTTGGGGTAGGGAGGAGGAGGAGGAGAGGGGGGAAGAGCAGTAGGAGGAGGAGAGAGAGGAGGAGGGGATGCTCTGGGACTTGTGGGTGGAAGGGCAGGGAGGAGAAGACGAGGGGAGGGAATGCTCTGGGTCTTGTGGGGGGGGGCGTGGAGGAAGGATGATGAGAGGGAAGAGGGAGTGGTGCTCTGGGGCTCGTGGGTGGAGGGAAGAAGGTAGGAGGGAGGAGTGCTCTGGGTCTTGTGGGTGGAAATGGAAGAGGGAGGGGGAACAGAGGAAAGGAAGGGGAAGAGGGAGGGGGAACAGAGGAAAGGAAGGGGAAGAGGGAGGGACGGAGAGAGGGGTTAATGGATGGATGTATGGATGGAGGAGGACTAAGATGAGGAGAAAGCGTGGAGGAAGAGGAGGAGGAAGCGAGGAAGAGGAGGGGGAGGAGGGGCGCTTAACTGCAGAACGACTTAATCACTGACTCGGTAATTTGCTGAATGCGATTATCTATTTTGGGAAAAGTTGATGGTTGATGTCGGTGTGACGTGATGGTGTGTGAGATGAGTGACATGATGTGTGAGATGAGTGACATGATGTGTGAGATGAGTGACATGATGTATGAGATGAGTGACATGATGTGTGAGATGAGTGACATGATGATGTGATATGAGTGACATGATGTGTGAGATGAGTGACATGGCGTGTGAGATGAGTGACATGATGTATGAGATGAGTGACATGATGTGTGAGATGAGTGACATGATGATGTGATATGAGTGACATGATGTGTGAGATGAGTGACATGGCGTGTGAGATGAGTGACATGATGTGTGAGATGAGTGACATGGCGTGTGAGATGAGTGACATGATGTGTGAGATGAGTGACATGATGTGTGAGATGAGTGACATGATGTGTGAGATGAATTGACAGACATGACAGACAGACAGCCAAATTATCTGATAAAATACTTCCACCTCTTGAACTTTTGTCCCTCAGAATATTTCAGATTTTCTTTGTCATGAACTTTTATTTATTTTTTTTCGACTTTATTTGTTTTATGTCATGATCGTTTGTTTATTGTTTGCTTTTAGCTTTATTTTTGTTATCTTGATTTTTATATTTTTTTCATTTAGTTTTTCCTTTTGTTTCTCTTTTTTTCTTTTGTTTAGTTTTGAATCTTGTTTTTTTCCATGATTTTTTTCTCCTGACCTTTTTTTTTTACATTTTACTCTTTTTTCTTTTTTAGTTAGATTTAAGTTTTTAATTTACTCACTTTTATTTTTTCTATTTTTATTTTTTTTTTACATTTTGATTATTAATTTCGTTTATATTTTCTCTGAACTTTATTTTTTTTTTTTAGTTTTCAGTAAATTTCGTACTTTTATTTTTATTTTTTAATTTATTTCTTTCTTTTATTATATTATATTGAATTTCTTTTAAATTTTGTCTCGAGTCTTGTCCTCTTGTTGCTTTTGTTTCTCTTAAGTTCTGTTTAGTTAAGAACAGTCTACCAGTACAAGTCGTGGTGTTGTTGTTCAAGTTTTAGGTTCACGTGAGGATTAAGCACCCGAGCTAATTTCACCTGATGATTGAAGATTCTAAAGCAAACCTAACCTAACCTAACCTAACCTAACCTAACCTAACCTAACCTAACCCTCATAAAGTTAGGTTGGTGGTTAATCCTTAAATGAAATAAACTAAGATGGTCTAACTTCAGGTGACCTTCTTTCTCATATCATCATTCCTAATTACCTGTACACTCTTCGTTTTGGTAATTAGAGACGAGAAGTTAAGGTAATGTAATTCTCTTAAAATTTACCTGTTGCTTGTTACCTGTAATTAATAACCTGATTGCATGTTTAAAGACCTTAGTTGTTGAAGTGTAGTAATAACATTAGAGGTGAAAGTCGGGAAACAAGCCGAACATTGCCGACCTGGGGAGGGGAAGGGCGGGAAGGGGGGAAGAGAAGTGAAGGGGAAGTGGGGAGGGGGAAGGGGAAGGGGAAGGAAGTGAAGAGGAGGGGTTAGGTTAAGTTATCTAAGTAGCCACATTATTTTGTAAGTATAACCAAAGGTCTCACTTATACACTGCTGTTCCGTTACTTAAGTGAGGGAGTAAAGTGTCTGTCGTAGTGTGAGAGGGGAGAGGAGAGATTTCAGAAGAGGGGAGAAAGAAGGAAGGGGGAGGGGAGGGGAGGGGAAAGAGGAAGTAAGTAAAAGATGATAGAGAGGGGGTGTGGATGAAGGGGGGGAGGTGGGGGGTGAGGGTAAGGGGATGTGAGCACTGTCGTCTCTGAGGGAGAGGGAAGGGGGAGGGGTGGGGGAGGTGAGGGGTGATGGTGGGGAAACATCGACCATCACAGCTGCTGATGACAGCTTCCTGAGGGCCAACACCATTACTACCTCCCTTACCCTCATCCTCCCTCACCCCTCCCTTTTCCTTGCCTAATCCTCCCTTACCCTCACCCTCACTTTCCCTCACTTATCACCCTCCTTCACCCTTCACCCTCCTCACCCCTCACCCTCCCTCACCTCACCCTCCCCTCCACCCCTCACCCCTCCTTGCCCTCCACCCTCCCTCACCCCTCACCTCCCCCTCCCCCTCACCCCGCCCTCACCCCTCACCTCCCTCCCCCCTCACCCTCCCTCACCCCTCACCCTCACCTCACCCTCACCTCACCCCCCATCTTATTAACAGAATATCATAGATGAACTGGAATCCGAAAGTTATTTTAAAAGTATAGAAAGTGCTTCGAAAGTTAGACACGAAGTTAAGGAGCTACAGAGAGAAAGTTGATTAGCTAATCCTTGAACTTTGATTGGCTTATATGACAGATCCGTGATGATTAGACTATACCGCAACACCTCGATTGAGAAGTATTACTCCGTGTGTGGAAGATATAATCCATATGAGTGATTCGTTGATTCGGGGCAGAAAGAAATAGGGATTAGGTGGAATAGGTAAGAGAGTAATTGGAGATTAGGGAGGAAAAAAATAATAACTTTTGAGTCCTGTGGCTTAAAGATTGTGAAGTAATAATGATGATGTTGATGATAATGATGGTGATAATGAGAGTGATGATGTTGATGGTGATAATAATGATGAGATGGTGATAATAATGTTATTGATGATGATGATGATAATGATGCTGATAATAATGATAAAGATGATGATGACAGTGATCATAAGAGCGATGATATTGATTACCTACAAAAATGATGATAAATGAACTGCAAAAATAATATTAATGATGAATTACAATAATAATGAATGATGATGATGATGGTAGCGCATTAGCCATCATCATCGTCATCATCATCATCAACAACAATAAGCATTTTCAACGAGGGATGTAGGGGGAGGGAAGAGGGGGAGGAGGGAGGAGGGTAAGGTAGGGGAGGGAGGGGAGGAAAGCGCTGACGAGGGGCAGTTGGTGTTGACGTCCTCAGCCCCAGGCGATGTAGAGAAGGGCAGGACCCTACTGGTGGTAGTGTGGTAGTGTGGTAGTGTGGTGGTGTGGTGGTGTGGTAGTGTTGTGGTGTGGTAGTGTGGTGGTGGTGTGGTAGTGGTGGGATGAGGTGGTAGTGGCGATGTATAATGGTAGGGTGTGATAGGTGGGTAAGGGTGTGGTAGATGAGGTGTGATAACGGGATGTGGAGGATGAGGGTGTGGTGTGGCGGTGGGTGTGGTGGTGGTGGAGGGTGTGGTGGCGGAGGGTGTGGTGGCGGAAGATGTGGTGGTAGGAAGGTGTGGTGGCGGAGGGTGTGGTGACGGAGGGAGTGGTAGCGGGTTTGTGGTGGATGAGAGTGTGGTGGCAGAGGGTGTGGTAGCGGGGTGTGGTGGATGGGTGTGGCGACGGAGGTGTCGGTGGATGAGAGTGTGATGTAGAGGGTGTGGTAGCGGGGTGTGGTGTTTGAGGTTGTGGTAGGTGGTTATGGTAACGGGTGTGGTGAGAGGAGGGGTGTGGTGGCAGTGGGTGTGGTGGCAGAGGGTGTGGTAGCGGGGTGTGGTGGATGAGAGTGTGATGGCAGAGGGTGTGGTAGCGGGGTGTGGTAGATGGGTGTGGTGGCAGAGGGTGTGGTAAGTGGATGTGGTGGGTGAGGCAGGGCTCGCACAAATCGCCTCAGGGTACACACACACACAGGCAGCAGGTAGAGGGCCAGCGGTAAGCAGATAAAACTGACAGAGCGAGTGAAGGAAAATGGCCAGAGAGAGAGAGAGAGAGAGAGAGAGAGAGAGAGAGAAAGAGAGAGAGAGAGAGAGAGAGAGAGCGCTAGGGATTAATGGAAATTAATTGGAAACAGAATTGTGAACTAAGTATTGAGAAAGACTTAATAGGTAGAAATACATAGAACAAATACACAGTTACTCCCAAATATAGAGGCAGGGTAACAGAGAGCTAAGCAATCACTTGAAGAATAGACACCCCAGTTTATTTCACATGAAGATTAGACATCCCAAGCTTATTTCACCTGAAGACTAGACACTCCAGTTTATTTCACATGAAGATTAGACACCCCAGCTTATTTCACCTGAAGATTAGACACCCCAGCTTATTTCAACTGTCAGGCTATCTCGTCGTGTCAAGCTGTCTCGCCATGTCAAGCTATCTCGTCATGTCAAGCTATCGTCATGTCAAACTATATCGGCATTTCAAGCTATCGTCATGTCAAGCTATCGTCATGTCAAGCTATCGTCATGTCAAGCTATCGTCATGTCAAGCTGTCTACAGGTCAAGCTATCTCGTCGGGGCTGTGATCGATAGACGAGTGAGAGCTCAGGGTCGGGCGGCAGAGGCAACAAGAGGGAGAAAAGACAGCAATAGCAGCAGCTGTAATAGGTCGCAGCAACAGTAACAGGAGCAGGAACACGCCTAAGTAGTAACAAGAGGAACAGCAGTATCACAGTAGTAGTAGTAGTAGTAGAAGTAATAATAGTGGTAGTTGTAGTAGTAGTAGTGATAATAATAATAGTAGTAGTAATAGTGGTAGTAGTAGTAACAATTGTAGTAGTGATAATAATAGTAGTAGGTGTAGTAGTAGTAGTAATGACAATATCAGGGCATGTGGGGAGAGAATTCGGAATGTTGATCAAGGCAGCTTCACTCCTCTGGTGGGATGGGACCAAGTGCAAGATGCTTCTACGTCAGACTCGCGGAGGTGCTATCCGAACAGAAGCAGCAGCCCAGAAGTTATGTTACAGCCTGGTTGAGATGTCGACTGTCCTTGTCTCTGCTTAGGTCTGCATTGCTTTGCCTCAGAGGAAGGAGAGCATCGGCCCCAAAGCCGACAACAGTCGCAGATGTTGACTATGAGGAAACAGTCACTGAATGCCGCATAGATCTGCGACTCAACTAACTCAACACAGCTAGGGTAGCTACTTATGTATTAGGATATTGAATTTTAAGGTAATAAAATTGTGGTGAAGGTGTGGCTATTGGGGGAGGCTGGAGGCCACGACGTTTAAAAATATCAAATAAAAGTGGTAGTAGTAGTAGTAATAGTTGTAATGATAGTAATAATAATAATAATAATAATAATAATAATAATAATAATAATAATAATAATAATAATAATAATAATAATAATATTACTATTATTATTATTATTA
>NW_024751660.1:5381168-5408668 GCF_018991925.1 Homarus americanus | reverse complement strand
GCACACACACACACACACACACACACACAACGTTATTTAATATCTTGTGATTTGCGTTGTACAGTTATTATTATTATTATTATTATTATCCCTCCCTCCTACATCCTTCTCCCTCTCTCCCTCCTCTATTCCTTCATTCTCCTTTCCCCCCATTCCTTCTTCCTCTCCTACCTTCCTATACATCCTCCTCCTCCTCTCTCTGTTATTCTCCCTCTCCCTCTTCCCCAATGGGTACAACCACAGTCAGGTATTCGCCCTTTTTTGTAATGGGCAAATGGTCATTGTTAATGGGTAAATGGCCTTTGTGATTGGCTAATACGTGATTGAAAAGCATTAAGTACCCACCGCCTCTGGGCCACACACGGACACCCAATCCTTAAAGATTTATACGTGTGCTGTTTTTTCCCCCTCTTAACTGGGATTAGAGATTGCATATAGGATTAGGTTAGGTTTGGTTAGGTTATGGTTAGGTTAGGTTAGGATTTCATGAAGATTAGACACTCCCAGTTCTTTCTCACTTGATGATTAAACTCTATAAATCATCAATTTAACCTACCTCATTCTAACCTAACCTACCTCATTCTAACCTAACCTAGCCTAACTTTAACCTCGTTCAGAGTACCGTTCTCATATCTGACGGTTGGTGACCACAGTCCTCCACTCTAAACGTTCTTGGGCTGTTTTGGTCCAGCCTTCCAATGTTTTAATTTCATTCATCCATCCCAGTATCTGCCGTCCACTTACCCTTCTATATCCTCAACTTTGTTTATTCATATTTCTGTTATTATCCTTCATCCATAATTAACTGACCAAAATATCTCATTTTTATTTTTCTGTATATTTCAAGTATTTCTCTTAAAGTTTTTGCTAGTTTTAATACTTCTTCATTTGTTTTCCTGTCAATGTAGCTTATTCCTACCATTCGCCTAAGACACCACATTTCAAAGGCCTCCAACCTCTTTCTGGTGTCTGTTGATAGTGTCCACGCTTCTGACCCATACATCAGTCCTTGCCATATAAAGCCTCGTACTATTCTTGTTTTGATTTCTTCCGTACATCTACCATCACAGCTAAAGTTACTTCCCAATACACAAAATTTTCCACTTGTTTCAGTTCCTTGTTGCCTAACATAATTTTTATTTTATGATTTACTTCCAATTTGGAATCAATCATTACTTTAGTCTTTACAGCATTATCTCTTAACCCATATTTTTACCTTTTCCACTAATCTGTTAACGAGTTTTTGTAATGTCTCTTCACTATCTGTGGTAAGAACAGTATCATCTGCACGTATTTAACTTCTCTTGTTAAAAATCCTGAATCTAATCTAACTTACCCCTACCTAACCTAACCTAACCTAACCTAACCTTACCCCTAGATAACATTAGGGTGTTTAATAATCAGGTGTGTGAAGCACGCGTGAAATATAAACAAACAGATCAACACACAAATACCCACGAAAGATTAAGTCATCCCTCCCTACGGTAACACACACAGACACACGCACACACACATACAGACACACGCACACACACATACAGACGCACACACACACACGCCCACACACACAATTTACACGTCAAGTTTTGGATATAACTTGGCTGTCAGTTTCTGAGATTTTTATTCACACAGACAGACACACACACACACACAGACATACACACAGACGAAACCACAAGAAAAACCTCTTCCGCCTTCAGCCATGAGAGGGGGAGTGAGAATGAGTGAATGAAAACAAATGATATATATACGGACGATACAGGATATACAGTATATCATAATAGATATACTGTATACTTCTCGTCTGATGGGCCATCGTCACCAACACGATAAGCCACACACTACGATAACGAGGTGTACGATCCAGTGTCAAGGAATTAGCCAAGAAGATCGGACAACTCGCAAACTGCACTGGTTAGGTTAACTGTGTATTCCCCTGATATAGGAGCCTTAAATCTTATTGACATCCAGATCCTCAATTACTGCTGGGTAAATAGTGGCAATTGGTGTTATGGTATTTGTCCATACATAAATTCATAAATACAATAAATACATACATACATACATTCATACATACGTACATACATACATACATACATACATACATACTTCTTTGCTGTCACTCGGAATCAAGTATGACGATCATCCAGCTATGATACAATGATATGAGGTATTAAGGATGTCACCTAGGTTGGTGAGTTTTAAGGTGACTAAAGAGGCCGATACGGTTCCGGCAGAGTCGATCACAGATGTTACACACGTGGAGGGCTCCATCTATAGTGGTGGAGGGGCGGCGACATCGTCTTTCCGTCGCTGGCGCTTGTTTGCCTCGTTTTGCAATCGGGTTAATTCGAAGGTATTGACACCTTATCTTGTGGTGATTCTCCAAGCGTTACGGTGTGGTGTAATCGTCTCCCAGGTGAAGGGGTCGATTTGGCACTTCCAAACTCGTGAAAAGACACACACACACACAGCCCAGTTCCTCATTCCTCCTCCCAAATCTTAAAACAGCTCATCTCACCCCAAAACTTCCAATCTAAAGGAAACCAAACCTAACCTCCCACCCTCGTCCCTCCCTCTTATCTCCCCCTCCTACAATTTATTCTCCCCTTACACCCCTTCTGCCTCCCCTACCCTCCCACACCCTCCTATCCTACCCACACCCCTCCCACCTTCCCTACTCTCACCTCCCTCTTATCCTCCCCACACTCTATCCTCCCCACACCCTCCCACTCCTACACCTCCCTCTATCCTCCTCCTGCCCCTCTCCACACTCTATCCTCCCCTCCTCACCCTCTATCCTCACCTCCCCACACTATATCCCCCTCTCTCCACCCTCTATCCCCCCCCCCCAAAAAAGAAAAATCAAATAAAATTACGGTACGTCTTTCTGAGGGGGTGATGAAGCCCATTGGAGAGTGAGGGGTGAGGAGTAGTGAGGGGTGAGGAGTAGTGAGGGGTGAGGGGTAGAGACTCCAGGAAGCTGAGACTTATTATGAACTGTGCTGAACAGATGTCGGCTCATTAGACGCCCAATAAAACTTGTTAATTATTAATCTAAACTTTACACTGGCTGGCGGCCCAAACTGCCAAGCTCTCGCCACTCAACTTTTGTTCTCATTACTCTGTGTGGGTGTTCGTTCGTCTGAATATTTGCTTGTGGGTGTTTTGTTTTTTGGTGTTTGTTTTTTGGTGTTTGTTTATGTGGTGTTTGTTTATGTGGTGTTTGTTTATGTGGTGTTTGTTTATGTGGTGTTTGTTTATGTGGTGTTTGTTGATGTGGTGTTTGTTTATGTGGTGTTTGTTGATGTGGTGTTTGTTTATGTGGTGTTTGTTGATGTGGTGTTTGTTGATGTGGTTAATAAATTATATAAATTGTTTCGTTAATTTTTAATAATAATAATTTACCACAAACAGCAGACTACATAAGCCACTGTATTTCTCATTACACTGTTCATGGCCATAGAACTTCAGGTGATGAGCTGCTTTCTTAAGTGTCCCAGATTTTAGTGTATAATCACTTAAAATCTGATTATTCTTTTCCAATGCATATAACTTACCCTAACCTAACCTAACCTAATCTTAGCTGATACAGATGAGAAAAAGTTAATTGTGCAGTTAACAAGAAAATTATTAGATGGTTAACTAAACGAGTCAGTGTGAGAGAGGTGGTTAACTAAACTCATTAACTTAACAGGTAAAAATAAGCGAAAATAGTGAGGTAGTTAACGAGATTAAACGAGGTAGTTCTTGTCATTTATTTATCATTAATTAAGAACAAGGGGAGAAAACTGCATAGACCTGTAGTTGAAACGTACTTTACGGAACGCAATCTATGAATATAATTAATGCCACAAACGCACTTTATAAGATACACTTTATGAAACACTTTATCAACGCACTTTATGCCACAAATGCACTTTATTCACATACATTCTATCAACGCACTTTATGCCACAATTACATTTTATTCACACACATTCTATCAACGCACTTTATGTCACACATGCACTTTATTTACACACTTTATCAACACACTTTATGCCACAAATACACTTTTTTAACACACTCTATCAACGCACTTTATTCATCACACACTATCAATACACTTTATGCCACAAATACACTTAATTCACACACACACTATCAACACACTTTATTCACACACACTCTATGCCACAAATACACTATATCAACACACTTTATGCCACAAATGCACTTTATTAATACACTCTATGAACGCACTTTATGCCACAAATGCACTTTATTCACACACACTCTATCAACGCACTTTATGCCACAAGTACACTATATCAACACACTTTAACCAGCACTACTCGCATCATTTCAAACCTCACATCGGGGAGGAAATATTATGGGAGAGGTAAAAGTGTATCACACCTTGACAATCTAATCAAACAATAAGAGTATGTATATATATATGTATAAACAAGCTGGTGGTGTTTTATTGCTTACACATACACACATACATACATACATACAGACAGGCAGGCATACATACATACATACATACATACAGACATACATACATACATACAGACAGACAGACAGGCATACATACATACATACATACACAGGCAGGCATACATACATACATACATACATACAGACATACATACATACATACAGACAGACAGACAGGCATACATACATACATACAGACAGACAGGCAGGTGGTAGATCTATATACCTGCTTCTGGATTATACGTAGTTAAGAGGGATAATAAACAAGACCAACCTTCAGCTTTGTAACACAGTATTATGAATTATCAACAAATTATCGGATTACATGAAGATTAGACACCCCCAAATCTTTTACACCTGATGATTAAACACCATAACGCTACCTAAGGGGGGGTGACTAGTAGGTTAGGTTAGGTTAGAGGTTAGGTTAGGTTAGGTTAGAGGTACTTGGTCAATCTTAATATTAACATTAAATAATAATTAAAAGATTAGTGGCGTGATTCACTTAAGAGAAACCACAAGCACTGAACTATATGTACTTAACACTACAGTTCTCCCACACTTAAGAATAACCTTCCCTGAGTCCATAATTGTCTCTTTACCTCTGATGATCCTCTGTTACCTGCCACGAGCCCCCATCATCACTACAACTCTCATCTATAAACAAGATCTTGAGCTAACAGTCATTACCCGCAGGTCACCAAACGCCCACAACCGCTGACAGTCCGTAACCTCGGCTAACAGTCCGTAAACTTGTCTAACAACCGCCAAGAAGCCGCCCCTCAGCCGCCCGCCCCGATAAACGAGCCGATCACGCTCCGCCGACCAATTTGAGACGGAGTAAAGCTTTAATCTCCTTGTCCATTATGGCACAAAATTAGACCTGGGAAGACAGTGGCCACTTGAAGAGGTGGAGGGCCTCTCTCTCTTCCACCCGCCAGCCTCGCACCTGCGCCTCCCTCCACTCCCAGGTAAAGTGCTTCGTCTTGCCGCCAGTTGGTCGTTAGGTGCGAGTACTACCCCCGGCTCAAGTGTTATTGGCCGCTTTTACCTTTCTTTACTGTTCTTTTCAACATTATGATATGAATATTATGCCCGCCAACATCGCATCTCGTTGTGAGAGGCCCTGGAAAAGTGTGTTCGTTCGAGCGGTCATGAATACATTCTCTCCGCCCATTGGTCGATGAAATCAATCAAGCTCCACCTATGAGGGCCAATGAGAGAGATTGGAGGTGGAGCCAACACGGTGATTGGCCCGCGTCAGGAAGTGGGCGTCACCTCTCCCCCCCCCCCTCTCCCAGAATGAATCCGAAGAGTATAAAAACTTTGGCCGTTTGTGGCAGCTTATACAAACCCATCTGGCCGCGTCGTTAATTACAAATCAGACATGTGGCGAAATATAACCCAGATAATGTGGCTCAGGACCTAAATAAAACACAAATCAATGTAAGAAATGAGTTCAAAAGTGTACCCTTGCGCAGCCTAGCCGAGCCTGGCCGTGTGGGAGGGCGGGAGACGGCAGCAGCCACCACCCGCTACAGGCAGACAGAGGGTGGACGAACACAGGGCCAGTCTCACACCGTCTTCTCTTGCAGTAGCACCTCCCAACACCTTCCCTCATCACCTCCCAGACTCACCCTCACCAGCACTTCCTCTTCCCTCCCATCCCCTCCCCGCACCTCCCAACACCTCCCCGCCCCTACCAACACCTCTCAGACTCGCCCTCACCAAGGATTCATTCAGGCATCACACCGGAGAAAAGATCTTGACTACACACACACACACGCACATACACCTGTTGGTCAGTATATATGAATGGCACCTGGAGACACCTGGAGACAATATACCTGAAGACAACATACCTGGAGACAATATACCTGGAGACAATATACCTGGAGACAACATACCTGGAGACAATATAACTGGAGACAGCATACCTGGAGACAATATACCTGGAGACAATATACCTGGAGACAATATACCTGGAGACAATATACCTGGAGACAGCATATCTGGAGACAATATACCTAGAGACAACATACCTGGAGACAATATACCTGGAGACAATATACCTAGAGACAATATACCTGGAGACAATATACCTAGAGACAATATACCTGGAGACAATATATGCCTGGAGACAGCATACCTGGAGACAGTATGCCCAGAGACAATATACCTGGAGACAATACCTGGAGACAACATGCCTGGAACAATATACCTGGAGACAATATACCTGGAGACAGCATACCTGGAGACAATATACCTGGAGACAATATACCTGGAGACAATATACCTGGAGACAATATACCTGGAGACAATATACCTGGAGACAACATACCTGGAGACAATATACCTGGAGACAATATACCTGGAGACAATATACCTGGAGACACATAATTGGGAGGACAGCATACCTGGGAGACACATACCTGGGAGACAGACACCTGAGACAATATACCTGGAGACAACATACCTGGAGACAATATAACTGGAGACAGCATACCTGGAGACAATATACCTGGAGACAATATACCTGGAGACAATATACCTGGAGACAATATACCTGGAGACAGCATATCTGGAGACAATATACCTAGAGACAACATACCTGGAGACAATATACCTGGAGACAATATACCTAGAGACAATATACCTGGAGACCAAACAACAGTAAACAACACACCTGGAGACCAAACAACAGTAAACAACACACCTGGAGACCAAACACAACAATTAGCAACACAAACAAGACACGAACACTTACAGATATGGTTAGATAAATAAACCTCTAATGGAGATAGATAGATAGATAAATAGATAGATAGATAGATGGATAGATAGATAGAAGGGTAACGGGACAAAAAGATAGATAAATAAAGAAAGATAAAGAGAGAAAGCGAAAGAGGGAGAGAGAGAGAGAGAACACAGCCCCAAAAAACAAACCATACCTTTTGTAAATCATCCTGTAAGAAGAATAAGACTCCCTGACCACTTAAGAATAAGACTCCCTGACCACTTACTCAACCTCCTTATCCACTTATTATGCTTCAAGTCAGTCTGGTAATAAGTCTCAGCTATGATATACGGGAGAGTGAGTTATAATTATATGCTTGTACATAAATAAATACATTATTTTTTAGTTTATGACAATACAGTAGTACTCATGCACTCTTATTGTTAAGATTTATGTTGGGTTAATTCTATTTGTAAAAAATACAAATGATACTGAATTTATATATATAAGTAGTATATAATAATGCTTTGTATATATGTCATTTAAATAGTATGCTAAATACACCATTGACTCTATCTATATCAATGGAAGTAGCCCTAACGATCTAATAAACAATAAATAAAACTAACTTTGTATTTAAACAATGTAAAGAGCACTAACTCTCTTTTTATAAACAATATAACCAAAACTAAACTCTATCTCATACCAATACAAACAGATCAGGTCTCAGCGGGGCACCTTGAGGGACCGCGCGTGTGTAAAGTCTATCTTGTTTACCTTAAAGTCTCACATTACCAAGTTTTTATGTGTCCTCTCTCTCTCTCTCTCTCTCTCTCTCTCTCTCTCTCTCTCTCTCTCTCTCTCTCTCTCTCTCTCTCTCTCTCTCTCTCTCTCTCAACCCTCCTGCCACACCCTGACTCCCTCTCTCTTTCTCTCTTACAGTTTTCATGCTACGCCCTGATTCTTTCTCTTTCTCTGTCTGTCTGTCTCTCTTTCATTCCTCCTGCTACGCCATAAAACACACACACACACACACACACACACACACACTCTCTCTCTCTCTCTCTCTCTCTCGTCATGTCACCAATATCTGCACGCCTCCTACAATCTTTTTCACATCTTTTCCACACCTCCATAATCCTTTCCATCCTCTTCCAGGCTTCCAGGCTTTTCTTCCTTCCCTTTTCACATCTCTAAAATCCGGTCTATATGTCATTCACGCCTCTATAATGCCTTTCCCGGCCTTTCCACATTCCCTCTCCACAGCTCTACGTAAAGAGAGAGAGAGAGAGAGAGACTGTCAATACGATGACCTCAAGATATCACCATCACCCCCCCCTCACCCCATTAATAGCGAGAGGGCCATCCATCAAGGGGCGTGACGTCTCTGTTTCAAAATGGTAATAGTTCAGTGTTTACCAGCTAGTGGGTTCCGATGGGCGTGTCAACTCGGTCCGACGATCTGCAAACGCTGTCCCGACGATGTGCAAACGCCGTCCCGAGGGTCTGGACCAACACGGACCAGTCAACAGAGCCAGAAGCGGGGGAAACATGAGACTCAGGCGGGAAGAGCTTTTCTGTGTGCTTTGTGTAATGGTCTGTTAATTACAGTTTGTTGACGGAAACCCACGTGTGTGTGTGTGTGTGTGTGTGTGTGTGTGTGTGTGTGTGTGTGTTCAATAGCATACCGTTCAATGACATTTAAGTGTTAAATGAAGTTTGTATGGATAACCTCATTGAACACAAGCTAACTAAGTAATGGCTGTGGTAAATGACGTTGAACGAACAATCTTCACGTCTTGTTGAATATGTAAACGCTGGACAATGAACCATTTCTCGTTAATCACGTTGAGTGAGCTTTCTCGTATACAGGTTAACGTATGCTTAACGAGAACGGCTTAACGATTTTTTCCCTGTCGTTGATAGTTAATTTATCAGATATAGTCACGTTGAATGAGCGGAAAGAATGGTGTTAAACGAAGCTCTCTGACTCCTCGTTAATCATGGGGTTAATTAAGCACCTGTCTTAAGCCTTCGTCTCGTTAACCAGTAAATTAGTAAAAAATAAATGAACTTGGAATAATGACGCAAGAACCTTCAAGATATTCATCCATACACTCATCCACACACTCATCCTCTCATCCATACACTCAACCACACACTCATCCACTCCTTCATTCACTCACCCACACTACCCACCCAAGTGAACTGGCTGTGGATAGATGTATGGCTGTGGGTGAATGGATGAGTGAATATATTGGTGAAATGACTGGATGGATGACAATGGATGAGGAGAGACAGAGCGTTATTGTCATCCTCACTCAATATCCACCACCAACATCATCACCACCACTACCACCACTACCACCACCACCACCACCACCATCATGACAACCACCACCACCACCACCACCACACACTCCCACAGTTTCACCACACCAGAAAAGTCCTTCCTTAACACACACATATACTGTATCACCCTGTAGATGACGCGTTACTGACCACACCAAGAAAATACCCCTCCCTCATCCCTCCCTTCCTCTCACCCCTCACCCCTGCCCGTAACTACCACATCATACCCAAACTACCCATAATAACTAACAACCTACATAACTACTCCATTATCTACCCTAAAAATAATAATTTGGCCCACTCTCCCTCCCTATCCCCCCTACCCCCTCCCTCTCCCTCCCTCTCCTGGAAAAAAAAATTAAAGTTTAATACTCCCGGATTCACATCGTATTGAAATTAATTTAACCCATGACGTGTTTTGGCAACATTCTGCGTGATCTATAAATTCCACAATCTGGGAAAATTTACAAGTTAATAAAGTGGGACACAGCCGGCCTGGTATATACACACCCGTCACGATTTTTCACGTATTTTCAACTTTTCCCTGAATGATTCGTCTCCATTTGCGTTTTACGATTGAATTTAAGCTCATATCTGGATTAAGACAGTCAAGTTTGTTTGGGTGGGAGTTATGGGTGACTAGGATCCTTAGTTTACCCGCTAAGTATAATAAAAAGCGAATGAAAAACAGTGAAACTAACCTATGGAACCTGAATTTTGAACGATGTAGAGTGGGAGACGAGGAACAAGAGAGGGAAGGGAGGAGGGAGGGCATGAGAGAGAGAGGGAGGGAGGGAGGAAGGGAGGGAGGTTGGTTCATAATGGAGAGTGATCGTGGTGTGGCTCTGTGTGGACTCTGCCGTTAAGGTCGATTCTCTCTCTGCTACACCTCAGGCTTCTCCACCTTATGGGGTGGGGTGTGTCCGCATGATTATGAGGCGATTAGTGTGTTGTGAAGTGACGGCTTGTTCTCCAATTCATTTTGGGTACAGTTTCTCTCTCTCTCTCTCTCTCTCTCTCTCTCTCTCTCTCTCTCTCTCTCTCTCTCTCTCTCTCTAACCCTCTATTTCTCTCTCTCATCCTTTTTCCTCACTCTCCCTCCCTCTCTCTCTCTCTCTCTCACTCTCCCTCACTCTCTCTATCTCCCTCACTCTCTCCCTCTCTTCGTAAGGTGGGTGAGAATCTAAACAGTAAATTACATAAAGGTCTTCTGACGTGTAGTGTATTGTATTGTCACGTGAACATATAAACGTAGCAGCAGTTCAAATTACATATCACAAGATTAGCAAGCGGAAGAACGAGGTTGATAGGTCGATTGTTCTCTCTCTCTCTCTCTCTCTCTCTCTCTCTCTCTCTCTCTCTCTCTCTCTCTCTCTCTCTCTCTCTCTCTTTCTATTTGTTTATTTGTTTGTTTCTCTTCTCTGTTTATATTTTTGTCTTTGTTTTCCTCTCTCTGTTTCTGTTTGGTTATCTCTGTCTGTCTGTCTTTGTTTTTTCTCTGTTTTACCTGTGTGTCTGTTTGTCTGTCTCTCTATGTTTATCTGTCTGTCTTTCTCTGACTGCCTCTCTTTCTCTAGCTTTGTCTCCTGTCTCTTCTCCTCTCCCTCCCTCTCTCTCTCTCACTCACTGTTTATCTGTCTCTCACTCTCTCTGTCTCTCACTCTCTCTGTCTCTCACTCTCTCTGTCTCTCACTCTCTCTGTCTCTCACTCTCTCTGTCTCTCACTCTCTCTGTCTCTCACTCTCTCTGTCTCTCACTCTCTCTGTCTCTCACTCTCTCTGTCTCTCACTCTCTCTGTCTCTCACTCTCTCTGTCTCTCACTCTCACCGTCGTCCTTCACCCAAAAATGAAATATATTTGTCAGAGCTAATTAGCAGGGGGGCCGGACCAGATGCAAATTAACACAGTAATACACTATGTTCAAACACCTTATTAGTTCCACGCCTCAGGACCACCTAATTATAATTCTCCATATGAAATATTTAATTAATTGTACAGTGTAATTATTATGGGCAGGAATTGTTGTCTCGCCTGCCAGCAATGATAACACAGGTGTATTTAAACATGAATATAAAACTAAGTACAATATAAAAGACAAAGAGTAATAACAACAACAACAATAATAATAATAATAATAATAATAATAATAATAATAATAATAATAATAATAATAATAATAATAATAATAATAATAATAATAATAATAATAATAATAATAATAAAAATAATAATAATAATAATAATAATCTAGGTGACAAGCCAATTTGAAAAACATCCTAAGAAAAAAAATGAAATAGGTCAATTCACCATTAAGAAATTCACTACAGAAGATATCGGTCACACACCACTCCTTTCGCACTATAAGATCTTTCTAAATTGACGACAAACTTGAAATTCACAGACCCGGACGGAAGCCAATAGTGAACGGTGCTTAATAATCCTGGTAGTTGAAGCACCTAAAACTATAAGACCTAGTGAACGGTGCTTAATAACCCTGGTAGTTGAAGCACCATTTTGACGTTATACATTCCATTACAACACTACAACCACTAAGGTCTTTAAACGCGTACAACAAGACTAATAATGACACACTAATCTTTCAAGAACAAAGCTTAACAACCCTAGCAGATAAAGCACCCACAACAACATGCACACAACCACTACAACAACAACAACATCAGGTGATCTATTACATGGTGGTTGGTCAGCACAACTCTATAGAATTAAACTTTTTTTTTCATAATTGTTATATCTCTCGCTGGTGTGCATGGGGGAGAATCAGTGGTGGGTGAAAGAGGATTTTTTATTTTATTTTTATTCACAGTTTTATTTCTGGGTTGTGTTTTTGTAATTTGATTTTATTTGACACTTCTCTTTATTGGTTAAATTTATTGGTTAATTTATATATCTGTTTTTCATATTTCTGGAAGGTTATTTATTTTCATTATATTGCCAAGTTTTATCTTTCCTGTATATTTCATTTTATTATTTTATTTTTTTTACGTAATTTTTGGCCATGACAAAATTTTGGTAGGGAGGAAAGACAGAGATATGATACTGATGATGTTCTTCCGTCCGTCCGTCCAGCCGTCTATTTATCCGTCCATCCGTTCGTCCGTCTCTCCATCCGTACGTCCACCCATACTTCCGCCCGCCCGTCCACCCGTTCATCCGTCCATCCGTCCGTTTCTCCGTCCAAGGATAAGAGCTAGGTGAAACAGAATGTTGTTCCCTGGAAGAAAGACAGTTTACTCATGCACCAAAGAGCGAAGCTGTACCGAACCCGAACGAAACATATTACTACAGAGCCATGTAAGGGCAGACGAGCAGCTCAGAGACTCGTTCCAGTAGACCAGAGATCGTTCCAGTAGTTCAGAGACTCGTTCCAGTAGTTCAGAGACTCGTTCCAGCACCTCAGAGACTCGTTCCAGTAGTTCAGAGACGCGTTCCAGTAGATCAGAGACTCGTTCCAGCAGCTCAGAGACTCGTTCCAGTAGATCAGAGACTCGTTCCAGCACCTCAGAGACTCGTTCCAGTAGACCAGAGACTCGTTCCAGCAGTTCAGAGACTCGTTCCAGCAGTTTAGAGATGGGTGAGTGTGTTGTGTGGGAAGAGGTGAGTATGTGTGGGAAGAGGTGACTGAGTGTGTGTAGGGAGAGGTGAATGAGTATGTGGGAAGCGGTGACTGAGTGTGTGTAGGGAGAGGTGAGTGGGTGCGTTAAGATATGGTGAGTGAGAACAAGAACAAAAGAAAGCAGGAGAGGGAAGAAAGGGAACTTGGTAAGAGGGAACAAGCACAGGGAGGCGTTGGGTAAAGAGAGAGCTTCAACCTCATATAAATGCAGGAAGTTGGGTGTGTGAAAGGAGATGAAAGACAGGCTGGTGAGAGTGTGTGAGAGCGAACGAGGGAAGAGAGAAAGAGAGAGAGGAGAGAACGTAATTGTGTATTTGGTATAGAGAGAACCTAACCTAACCTTACCTAACCTAACCTAACCTAACCTAACCCATCTCTTGTATTATTTTCTGATTGGTGTATACAGAAGACAAAATGCACATCTTACCATCGAACACATTGAAGTATACAGTATATCAGGTTCGTGGCCAATTCAAAGGGCCATGCAACAGGGCCATGTGACGTTATGTAAGTCATATAGGTGGCCCACAAAAATGTATTTAATATCCACCTATAATATATCAACACAGTATAATGGCCCTATAATATATCAGAGTATTATAGGGGGACATAATAGAGGGAGGGAAAGAAGAGAGGAAGGGGAATGTTGGAGGGAGGTTGGAGGGAGGGGATAAAGAGGGAGGGAGGGAGAGGGAGAGACACCTTCCCTCAGTCCCGATAGGATCACCAGCACAATGTATTATCGTCATATGAAAGGATCTACAAACATTAACCTTTTGTTGAACGATTCTCTGTTATTATTGGTTTTTTTTAGGGAATTATTTCATATTTATGTTGTTTTTAGGGGATTTATTTCATATTTTAGGTTTTTTTTTAGGGATTTATTTAATATTTGAGTAGATTTTAGGGATTTATTTCATATTTTAGTACTTCTTAGGGATTGATATCATATTTTAGGGATTTATTTCATATTTTAGTAATTTTAGGGATTTATTTTAGATTTTAGTAGTTTCTTAGGGATTGATATCATATTTTAGGGATTTATTTCATATTTTAGTAATTTTAGGGATTTATTTCATATTTTCGTAATTTTTAGGGATTTATTTCATATTTTAGTAATTTTTAGGGATATATTTCATATTTTAGTTGTTTTTCTTCATTTCTAGGGGTTAGAGAGAGTTAGTTACCTCAGGAGGAAGGAAGTGTGGTAATGTTTCCTGTGTGATCTTTCCTCCCATCTTTGTTATGCGGAAGTGTATTAAAACATTCCTGGAGTTACCTGAAGATTAACCCTTTTAGTTTATTATATCCTTTGATTAACCACCTTAGTGTTAACCTAACTTTAACTTAACTAATCTTAACCTGATCAAACGTAACTTAAAACTAACTTTAACTAACATAACGTAACATAACATAACATACAGTAGTTTAACCTAATCTAATCTAACTTAAAAAAATTTAACCTAACCTAACCTAACCTACTCTTCAGGTGATCCATGTTTATGATTCGTATATACTTGAGAAACTACCATAGTCTTAACCCCACACTATAAGATACAAGATACCACTATTACAAAATGAAATTACATTATAATAATTACACAAAGACCAAAAGGATTATGGTAATTACTCCAATACCTGCCTAATTAAATGACGTAAATTACCTGTATTATACTATGATAACAGGTGAGTAATTAACCCCTTCAGTATGATGACTTAAATCCCCCCCCTACCCCCACCAGATTCCCAACTCCCTATTTCCCCTACCCCCCTTACTCCCTACTCCCTACTCCCCCCAACCCTCAGTGCGTCTGTCAGTTTGTCCGTCCTTCCATGCCATTGCCATATTCGTTCGGTATGTGATTCTGGGGCGTTGTGTTTGTGTTTACTTCCGGGTGCATTGCGGGGTCAGATGTCTTTAGTGTTGATGGGTAAGATGATGTTTTGGGGGCATTTATGGACGGGGGTTGGAGGGGATGGGGAGGGGGGAGTGGGATGTCTTAGGGGCATTACGGGGCTGTTTTAAATGTGTTTTTTTCCGGGGCGGGGCGGGGTTGGTAGCGGGTCGAGGTAAGGGAGAGTAGATTTTGAAGGATACTGAGTGTTTCCGGGGCTGATTTAGGCATGCTGTTTCCGGGGCGGGGCAGGGTGGGGTGGGGCGGGGTTGGTGGTGGGAGGGGAAGGAAAACAATCATTAATCACACCTAAAGACCCTCACGCCCGCCATGTTCTCTTTCAAACGTTTGGTAATAAAAAAAGAGAAAAAGTTGAGGATGAATTTATATTTTACTGTCGGAGGCACGACGAATGTCTCTGTCCTGAGGGGAACAAGGCAGCCGGCTGGCACAATGGACCGCTGGACCACTGTACTGCTGGACCAGGCGGCCGGCTGGCAAAATGGACTGCTGGTCCATGTATTGCTGGACCAATGGATCACAGTGCCGCTGGATCACTGCAACACTGAACCAATGGACCTCTGTAACGCTGTAACGCTGGACCAGGAGGTCGGCAGGCACAATGACCGCTGGATCACTGTACTGTGGTGGTCCAGGCTGCCAGTAAGTACAATGGACCGCTGGACCAACAAACCTCAGAACCACTGGACCACTGTACCATTGAACATCCAGAAAAATAGACCACATGAACATTAACAGGTACAAGGGGTCACGTATAGAATAAACTTAACTAAACATTATAATATTTTCATCCTAAAGTTTGTTAATTGGTGGCATCTCAGGTGTTAACAGTTACCAACACTTACCTACCTGACCTACTAATTTATAATAATACAAGTCTAACTTTTCCTTTCGTGGTTCAGTAGAGACTTTGTGGAATATAAATTTTACCCTTATCAATTTTGTCGTCAATTAAGGTAATACAGGGTGTCCATAAATGATTACCCTGATTAGAACATGAGAGCATATTGTTTTTAGAGTAATCATTTATGGACACCCTGTATAATTCATGATTCAATGTAACTTTTCTCATCAAACCTAACCTAACCAAACTTAACCTCATACACACACACACACACACACACACACACACACACACACACACACACACGAGCCACCTGTGAACCTCTAAAATGAACCATCAAAGTCGTTTCTGAGAAGCTCGACTCACTCGTCCGATTCACTGTATCAGATGAACAAATTTTACTTCATTTGTACTATTAATTTATATTTGTATTGCTTCCTTACTCAGTCTAATGAACACCCTCTCTTGGCTGACTGACATTATCTTTCAGCGTGAGAGAGTCTTTAAATAAATTATCCATCTTGACTGACTAACTGCCTGACAATATTTTCTCTGGTGAGGGAATTTTTCGTTTCAATGCATCTCATTGGATACACTTCAGAGCATCACCCAAAATCAAGAAATTTTTTAACATTCCGCTAAAAAACTTCCAATAATATACAAGAATAATTTAACCTCAGAAATTTAACATATTAACAGCACAAAAAGTCAGAGTCGTTCTCACTTAATATGTCTCACAGGTGACCTAGATTCAAGTAACTCCTCAACATATGTCTCAATACTTTCCTAAGTTTATGTCTCAAGGATGACTTATGTTTATGTCTCAAGTATGACTTATGTTTATGTCTCAAGGATGACTTTTGTTTATGTCTCAAGGATGACTTGTTTATGTCTCAAGGATGACTTTTGTTTATGTCTCAAGTATGACTTATGTTTATGTCTCAAGTATGACTTTTGTTTATGTCTCAGGGATGACTTGTTTATGTCTCAAGGATGACTTTTGTTTATGTCTCAAGTATGACTTATGTTTATGTCTCAAGGATGACTTTTGTTTATGTTTCAAGGATGGCTTTTGTTTATGTCTCAAGGATGACTTATGTTTATGTCTCAAGGATGATCCAATTTTGTCTTAAGGATGACCTAAATTCACGTCTTCTCCTCCCTCTCCTCCTCCCCCTCTTCACTTCTCCTCTAACCCTTCCCATCTCTCCCTCTCTTCAACCCCTTCCTTCTCTTCACTTCTCCCCTTCCTTCCCCCCCCCTTCTGCCACTCCTTCCTCCTCCTCCTCCCCTCTACCAAGGCCCTCCAGCGCGATATGCAAATGTTGTTGACAGTATTACGATCCTATTAAACGTGGCTCCCCCCTCCCCTCTCCCACCCCCTTCTCTCCCCTTCCCCTCCCCTCCCTCATTCCCCTTGGTTATCTATTCCACGAACCCCTGGGTGAAGCAAACTAATGTATTTATCCATCTTGCTCATCCATCCATGCTTATGCTGTAACTTATGACATATCCTATACCCCTCCTCTCCCCACGTCTCACCCCTCCCCTCCCCACGTCTCACCCCCCCCACTCCTCCCTCCCCTTAAATATCCCAACAATAAGAACCTTACAGAATATCATATCAAACACTCGTATCATATGAATCACAAAGAAAACGGGAGACAGGATGGGTCACGTCTATATGATAAAAAAAAGGAAAGTGGGAAGAAAGATCGCGTTTGCCTTCTGCATCTCAAATAACAGGCCAATAGAGCAGATAATCTATTCAAGCCTTTTGATATGACGAATTATGGTGGACAGGGAGGATTCACATCATGGTGTTATGGTAGGAGGGAGGGAGGGAGGGAGGGGGGTGACATCTGTTCCTCGACCTTATTGTAATTATGTATTCATGCAGATGATGGCCGGACAATAATGGTAAACATTGAAGGTTTTATCTTTTTTTTTTGCCAATCACCTTACGTTGCGGGGGGTGATGGGAATAGGAGGGAGATCTTGGTGGAGGTGTGTACTTGTGGGTGTACAATGTAAAAGGTATATACTATACATGGTGATGTAAATGTAATTTTGTCCATGAAATTAAATGTTGATACAGGTGATGAAGGTGTACAGGTATAATAGAAAATACAACATGTACACTACAGTTAACGTGTACAATTAAAGATCAATGTATATAAAAGCCAAGGTACAAAGGTACAAGTTACAATACAGACGAGTTATGGTGCACAGGTACAGATACAGACACTCAAGGTGCACTGCAGGTATTAATAGTTACAGACACAACACAGACTCAAGACTTACACAGGACTGTATTGTGTATTACAGGATACAGTGAGTTTATTTTGTAGTCCAGGTGTTATGTGTAGTGGAGGCTTTTGTGTTAATTAAAGACGGTATGTGTTTTGATTGTTTGTTTTATGTTTTGTTGACATATGAAGCATCAGCTGGTCTTACGTCTATTGTTTACATATCAGTGTGTCAGCTGAGATCCTCCCTGCATGGCGTCAGCAGAGTCAGCACCTCCCTGTAACCACACACTCACACACACGGTAACCTCCACCTCCTCGCCGACCCTCCGCGCTTCGCCCCATTACGCGATTAGTACGAACACAAGCAGGGCGAATCCGCTCGGCAACGCGTCCCTTCAATAGACAAAATATGATGCGACCGTGGAGTCCGTCGACCAACGCGCGCGAGAATAATATAGACAAATGGGGATACCATAAGACCGTGCGGGCATATGTCGCTAGGGGTCATGTCCCTGATGCCCTGCAGGGAGAGGGTTAAGTAAGGGTTTGATGTCCCTCACGCCCCCCAAGTGGAGTTAGGTGGAGGTGCTCATGCTGCAAGGTTGGAGAGGAGAGGAGGGGTGAAGAGATAGAGGGGGGGAAGGGAGAGGAGAGGCTGGGAAGGGACGTGGGGAGAGGAAGCGAAAGAAGAAGAGAGCAGAGGAGATGAGTGGGAAGGGAGGAGGGGAGGAAATAAGAGGGAGGAGAGGAAAGGGGAAATGAGAGAGAAGAGGGAAAGGGAGGCGAGGAGAGGTGATGTCCTTCTTCCAAGAGAGTGAAGTGGAGGGGTAAGGGAGGGGAGGGGATGGAAGGGGAAGGGAGAGGAGAAGAAGGGAGGGGAGGGGAGGAAGACTGTTCTTACGTCTCAAAGGATGGAGGAATAAGGAAGAGGATAGGGCAGGTAAGGGGATGAGAGGAAAAAGGAAGGGAGAGAGGGGGTGAAAGAAAGAGATAAAAAGAGGGAAGGTTAAAAAGGAGGAGGAGACAGACAGACAGACAGACAGGTGGGGACAAGGTAAATATAAAGGGTTGAAAGAATGCAAGACACAGACAGACAAACGAACAGACCAACGGATATATGGATAGACAGACAAACACGGAGAGAGAAAAAAAATAAAAAAATACAAACATACACAGTCTCTCTCTCTCTCTCTCTCTCTCTCTCTCTCTCTCTCTCTCTCTCTCTCTCTATTGTCATTCTACCTCCCCTCCGTATGACTCTACACACCACTACACCCAATCACGATGTACGGTGCTTGTTTTGCCTTCATTTTCACACGTAAAAATGCAATCCTGTTTTTTTTTTTAGTATCCCCCGTCGTCATATAGTAATGTTTGCTTTCTGCCAGTAAGTCCGTCTGTCTGTGTATTTAAGGTTTGTCAATACGATAACACAAATAGCGATGGATTTTAAAGTTACTGTGTTGATATAGAACAATAATATCTCAGAGAGGTTGATTATTTACCATTTTGGGGGTCGTTACTATCCAATTAGGTTAGGTTAGGTTAAGGTAGGTTAGGTTAGGTTAGGTTAGGTTAGGTTAAGGTAGGTTAGGTTAGGTTAAGGTAGATTAGGTTAGGTTAGGTTGTGAGATAACTCGAATAAATGAAGCTAGATTTTAACCGAACTTCATGTGAAGATTTATCAAAACAAAGTCTGAGAAATGTTCATTAATCATTATTTTGTGTCATTAATGTCTAGAGCTGTTTATTGTTTTTGTTGTGGTGTGGAAGGGAGGGGGGGTCCCATCTCACCTTTGTACAGGTATTTCCTACACATCTCTCACATTATCTCTAACTTACTCCAAGGGAATTTCTTTGCCCCAGTAACCTCCCCCCTCCCTCCCCCCCCCCAAAAAAAACACTTTCCTAACTGTACAAAACTCAACCTTCCGAGGAACACAACATTTGGTACATCTCTTATATGGAAATTACAAAGTGGTTTATCCGGTCTCAGGTTCAGACAAAGTGGTGAGAATAACCTCCGTCCTGATCGGTACAGCGAATGTGGTAGGCGTCCTGTAAAGAAAATAATACAAGAGCTCGCCTGTATTATTATTCCTGTAGTTTGTTGATTACAGCTTGATGTATAACTGTATTTAAGTCGATTTTTTTCTGTGTATTTGGTTCATTTTTATCTATAATTTTAATAGTGTGAAATACAGATATGAATTATTATATATTCTTAGCATTGATGACTCTCTCTCTCTCTCTCTCTCTCTCTCTCTCTCTCTCTCTCTCTCTCTCTCTCTCTCTCTCTCTCTTTACCCCCCCCCCACCCCCTGTAAGCCAAAGGGTTAACTCTTTTGTCAATATTAGTGCGTGACCTCTCTATCACTGCCCTCCTGGCCACCCATCCCTCCTTCCTCTATCCCCCCCTCACTCCCTCCCTCCCTCCCCTTGTCAGAGTTTTGATGAGGTTTGTGGTATGATTGAATCGCCGTAGGATTAGGAATACAAGGATATGAAACTCCCCTATGGACAAACACTCAGAGACACAGAGTTAAAGAGACGGACAGACAGACAGACAGACACACAGACATAGTTAAAGAGACGGACAGACACACAGACAGACACACAGTCATAGTTAGACAGACACACACATTTTGATAAATGAACATGTTCACAAAAAATGAAAGACATGTACACATATGGGTATACTCGCTCTGATACACACACACACACACACACACACACACACACACGGAAATAGTTGGTCTGTAGTGAGTGTTTTCATAGCGGAATCTCCTGTTCGGATACACAGAAAGAAAAATCATAACGGAACGCCTTCTGCACTACTGTTAGCAACGGAGGAAGGACGTATACATTACTGTTAGTAACGGAGGAAGGGTGTCTCTGCTATCAACGAAGAGCCTCACATCTGTTACTAATGGAGAGACCACGATACTGTTAGTAATGGATGTGCCGTGAAAAATCTTAATACAGGATACTTGCGTTATCATCTGTTTGCAAGGAATCAACAGTCATCACTATAGCAACGTCTACAAACAACGGAAGCCCCTAGATAAACCACAAGTAACGGAAGCTCTTGTGTATAAAACAACGTTATCTGTTTACAAGTAACAACAGTAAAAAACACAAAATAACACCACCGTTTATACATCATAACAGAAACGTCCTCCCTCTTTACACACACCATCCCTAACCCTGCTAGCTAACGGAAGCTCCCGCAAATAAACAGGAGAGCAGTTAGCTGGCCCTTTAAAGCGGTTGTTGTAACAGGCGTACACTGTTGGACAAAAGGATTCCCTCACCGTATAATTGGATCATTTCCCGCCATTGTGTGTAATGATAAAGTGATGGTGGGGAGGGGATGGAACAGTTTTGGCGCGAGATTTGAAATGATCCCGCGTGTGGTAAAAAACGACTTACGGACAATCAATAAAGAAGAGCTTGCTGGGGGGGAGGAGGGAGTGAGGGAGGGAATGGGGGAGGTACGGAGTGAGGGAGGGAATGAGTGAGGTAGGGAGGGAGATAGGGAATGAGGGAGATAGGGAATGGGAGAGGTGGGGAATGAGGGGTAAGCAGTACTGTGATTAGTGTTTCATTACATAACTTCTTGATCCATTCGACTTATTATTTACTACTGATTGTATACCTCTATGCTGAGGACAGTATTTTAATAAGGGTTAGCATAGTACATTCACACAGTACATATATCATTTACTGTTGGCTATGGAGAGACAGATGGACTTAGAGCTTTACAGAGGCAGATCTAAACAAAATCTCTATTCCACACATTCCCTATTTTCAGAAACTTCCTAATCCAGCAATTAACTATTCCAGGAACTTAACCTAACCTAACCCTCTTAAATATCAAAGAGCGTGTATCACTAGATTAAGTTAGGACAAGATAATTGAAATAATAATAAATATTTATGTAATTTATTTCACATATTAAGTTTATCTTGTGTTTGTGAAGAAATACACGCGCACACACACACACACACACACACACACACACACACGCGAGGTCATACTTGGGACAACTGTACTGTACACACCTCTCACTCCAACACTCCCTCGAAGCGATTGTTCCACTTAACTCCTTCGTTGTAGTCACTGTCTTGCATGATACAAGATTTCGGGGATTATTATTTTTATTTCTTTTTCATTCAAATATACTTCTGAAATCTGTATAAATCTGGCACGACATTTAATACATTACCTTAATCTGTATCCAACTTTTAATCTATTTTCTGATCTAAATCGTCCATGACACGTGCATGACACTCCCAGTCCTTTAATATCAATTATGAATATTAATGAACGCTTCATCATGGAGTGAGTCAGCTTACAGTACAGTATTAGGTTAGGTTAGGTTAGGTCTAGGTAAATAACAATCGATTCGTTAATGCGCTCATATCCTATCAATAATCTCTACCTTAAAATCAAATCCTTAACTACCTCCTTCAACAACCACAACTCACAACAACAACAACAAACTCCAACACTAACGACCTCCAACAACTAAAATTAATCATCCCTCGTTGGAAAAACAAAACATCACCTCCAACCCATTGAAACCTTACTGACCTAACCTGACCTTTCCTTTTGATGACCCATTGTGGTGCTCCTCCCTGGCTAGTTTTCCCTCATTTATCCTTGAACTGTGATAAATGGATGCCTTACCCCCTCTGCTTCACGGTAGGGAGTGTGAGGGAACTGCCTACCCTTGTGTGGTACCGTTTTGTGTGTGTGTGTGTGTGTGAGGGATTTCGTCTTTTTTAGGGATGAGGGAGGGGGCAGAGAGGAAGGGAGGGCTTACGAGGACCAATCAGAGCACGATATTTATAGATTCTTTGCCAATACCTCCTGTGCCACTCTGGATGGCCTCACACCTCTACGGTCACTGCATGTACTAGTAGACGCTCGCCTTAAATTACTGAGTCGATAATTGTAATTAGAGTTTGATGAGAGCGACGTACAGTACGAGGCCATCAACCACTGCTGGGCGTGGCTGTGTCTGTCCAAGGTCATTACTGGCGGGGCAGGTCAGTCTAGGTTATGACTCTGACCTTATTGTTCCCATGTACCATAAATTGCCATCATGAACCCTCTTGTGTTGAATCTAAACCATGACTCTGCTGTGTATTAGGTTGCCACCATTACTGCCGTGTTCCGAGTTACCACCATGAATATCCTGTGTTCTAAGTTCCCGTGGAAACAGTTAGAGACCTGATACTTTACACACACATATTACATGGGATCCTATGCTGTACACGTTATCCTATACAATACCTGTACTGATATTACTCAAAAGATATATTCTTGATCTAATGTGGGTCAGTGACCTGTGCCCGGGTGGACTAATCCCCGTAAAAAAAATTGTCTAAGGTTATTGATTGGGATAACTTTAGAGTGAATATTTTTTTCTAGATAAGTTATGCTATTAATCTGATACGTTTAGGAAGCGTTTTCTATTATTACATTTCGAATTCGTTTTCTATTAATTTAGTGTGAGTAGCTTGAACATATGTGGCGTCAGTTACTGTCGTGTTACAGAGTGTGAGTGAACTAATGTTTCCGCTTCACCTGGTGCAAGGGCAGATCCAGGGGAGTCATGACCCCCTTTTTTCACCAGAATATTTCAATAATATGTCTTTAATGCCATACTATTATACTCGGGCGATTTTTGTATAGTAAAAGTTATTTGCTATTACTTTTTTTTTACTTTTATCCTCTTCAGCACTCATCGGCTTGTTAGCCTCTTGGGCGATCGGTCACGTCTCTGATTACTTTTCCTTTTCATTTATCTTCTTCACCAAAAGTTCGGCTCGCTAGTCGCCCGGGCGATCGGTCACGTCTCTGTCACGCACTGTTGGCAAATACTGGGCATGCACCGGCTCCTGAATGTACCTGAACCCGCTCCAGTGTTGGTCAAGTCTTGTCTTGAAAGAGCTCACACTCGGTGCCGTCACAACACTCTCTGGTAGATTGTTCCAAGAGTTTACAACCCTCACTCCGAAAAAGTTTGCCCTCTCGGTTTTCTGGACTTGCGGTTTCTTCAATCTTGAGCTGTGACCCCTTGTGGGGCGAGCGTCCGCCAGCTCCAAGTGAGGATTCTCAACTGAGTAGTGCCCCAGAGATGCTTATACACCTCAACTAGGTCCCCCCTTGCCCGTCTGTAGTATAAGCTAGGCAAGTTCAGGCACTCCAATCTCTCAGGGTAGCTGAGGTGCCGAAGTGCAGGCACCAGTCTGGTGGCCCTCCTTTGAACATTTTCAACCAACTGACAGTCCCTAGCATATCTCGGGGATCAGAAAGGGTGACAGTACTCCAGATGGGGAAGCACTTCACTTCTGAAGATCGTTACGAGGGACGGACCGTCTAGATATCTGAACGACCTTCTTATAAGACCCAATAATTTATATGCCTGATTTACCTTCTTCTCGCAATGGCCCGAGAACTTCAGCTCATTGTCAACATACACACCTAGGTCCTTCTCAGACACAGTCTCAACTAGTGCAGTTTCTTCATCCCGTTGGGACATATAATACGCCTCCTTACCGTTGGTACGCCCCAGGTGCATCCTCTTACACTTCGTGACATTGAATCTCAGCAGCCATTTCTTCGACCATTCCTGGAGCCCACAGAGGTCCTTCCGCAGCTCTTCACAGTCCGCTTGGTTCTTAATTTCCCGAAATAACTTGGCGTCATCGGCAAACATTTGTATGGAGTAGTGTACAACGTCAGGCAAGTCATTTACGAAACAAACAAACAACAGCGGGCCCATTACACTGCACTGTGGTACCCCACTTGTGACAGGTACTATTAACTTCAGAATATCGCCATATTCCCCCACCCCTGTGGTGGACGTTACATCGGTGTTATGGGGAGCGTTACCTGTGTTACCTCGCTGCCCTCTGCCCCACCCTTAATGTACTGCTGCCTGGTTTACGTGATTATATCTACCCCTCCAGCTCTCCCTCCTCTGTTTCGGTGAGTATCTATACCTCCTCTATAGAGGTGACTCCTCCTTGCTCACCCTCTGCCTTAACATCAACACACTCTTCACCAAATGATCGGCTCGTTAGCCGCTTGGGCGATCGGTCACGTCTCTGTTACGCACTGTTGGCAAGTACTGGGCATGCACCGGCTCCTGAATGTACCTGAACCTGCTCCAGTGTTGGTCAAGTACAACATGACTTGTAATAAGGTGGAACAAGAGGACAGCGCTGTCACTATCATGTCTAGTTGGAAAATATATTTATTACAATGGTAATTTCTATCTATCTATATAATAATTTCTGATAAAACGGTTTTGGTGGTACAATAAAAGCAGGAATATAAATAAGGTATTAGTAATCAGAGACGTGACCGATCGCCCAAGCGGCTAATGAGCTGATCAGTGGCGAAGAGGATAAAAAAAAAAATATTAGTACTTGAACATGAACACTCAATACCTTGTCACTTTATGCAACTTGCTGACAAAACCCCATGACCACATTTAAACGACTCATGAAACTTTATTTACGTCCATTAAGAAGACAAATGTTAGAAATTCTAACATTCTAACTTAGAATGACAGATCAGTAGAACATTACCACGAACAGAGACGAACCGACAAACCAGTAATTTTATTCAGGTTAAACAGCTGATCAAAAACATTTTCCTTACATTCCCATCGAGTTGTTAGATTAATTTTTTTAATATTTAGTCAGTATTGGTTTCTTTATAAAAATGGTACGCGTCGTCATGCTTTTGTATATTTCCAACATTGACCAACTGGCTTATTGCGTCTATTGACATACAGTAACGAGTCACAAACGACCTGTGTTAATGGAAGGTTATTTCACCAGGAGGATCAGTGATTGGCTATTTTGTGGATAAAACACAGCTCTTGTATATAATACTTTGGGCGCATCATCCAAATGAATTGAAGTATGAATCGGGTAAATGCTGATATACCACAAATACTATGGAGAACTGAGTCGCGTCATCTTTATCACCATACTAAGGTATTGGAACTGCAGCGGCTGTGTTTATCATTCTAGTACTAACTTAGTATTGGTATCTAATGACTGGAAGGAATATAGAAGAGACACTAGTTGAGTTAGATTATAGTATAAGGCGTGTATGTCTTTTAATGAAGGCGTTTCTGGAGGGGCCGCCTGAAATGCGAAAACAAATTAAATCACCATAAGCACCTGTTAACTTTAATATCAAGGGTTTAATGACATAGATCTATTTATTCTATGTATTTGCATTAAGAATTTGTATCTAAATATCTCCGCTCCAGTGTGGATATATAAAGATCAAAACATTAATCAACACAGATAGATGCAAGATGTGTTGGATTTATTTGGGTAAATTTGCATAATAGGGTCCAACTAGATTTCTTAATTAAAAACACTTTTTTTCCACAGTTAAGGCTGTTCTATGACACTTCTTGTATGGCATTTCCGTCCAAAATTTAATTTTTAGTAATTTAATAGATAAAATTACCAACAGTGTTACTTGTTTGAAGTGTCAGGGCTTTGAAGTCGAGGGGAAGTGTAGGGTAAAACACTAAAAATAATCAAATAAACATTTGAAAACCTTACGTGCATGTCCTACCCCTTAAAAATCCTAAAACTATAAAAAGTTTACCTAGTTCATGTTTTCGGTGTTTAGTAAGTGATGGTGTTTTTAGTTTTTAGTATGTGTTGTTTTTGGTGTTCAGATGAGGAAGGATTCATAAATTCTTTAAGTGATTCTAAACAATTTTACAAGTTAGGAAACGTTAGGTCAGGTTTACAAAGGTTTGTTTGGTGTTATTTTAATGCCCGGAGTTTTAAACACCCTTTTCAGTTTGAGAGTTTCGTCGTGTTTCAACCCGAGTTTTAAAAAAAATGAGTCCTGAAGGACACTGAAGTACAGTACTTAATTGGGTGGTGTGGCGGTAAAATTAACTAATTAGTTAATTTTACCGCCACACCACCCCGTCAAGTACTGTACTGCGGTACAGTACTCGAGTCAGGTTTGTTGTCTGGTTTAATAATGCAGACTTGTTGTTTGGGGGACAACTTCTGTCTTGGATTACATGACTGGTGGAGTTGCACTGTTGACCCAGTGATGTAAATGTTATTCTTTTTTAAGCAGGAAAGGAGACTGTGAAAGGTGTTAAAGAGCAACAATGAACGGGTGTGTCATAGAAGGAACACCAATAGCTATCGACTTCTGGAAACCTACAAAAGCACCCCAGGTAAAATAACATAGTACAGTAGTAATTATACTT
>NW_024751660.1:5359715-5381068 GCF_018991925.1 Homarus americanus | reverse complement strand
TGTATTTATTTAAGGTTCTTTCTTATTATTATTATTATTATTATTATTATTATTATTATTAATATTATTATTATTATTATTATTTTATTATTATTTTTATTATTATTTGTCGACTAGACATGATGCTGACAGCCCTGCCCTCTTGTTCCAACCCATGTTGTACTACTTCCCTCTCTTATCACATTTATGTATATCAACACCACTGTAAAATACGTATATACTTATAACATAAATGTAAAAAAATTAATCTATTTATATATATATATATATATATATATATATATATATATATATATATATATATATATATATATATATATATATATATATATATAT
Source organism: Homarus americanus (assembly GCF_018991925.1). Lineage (NCBI taxonomy): Eukaryota > Metazoa > Arthropoda > Malacostraca > Decapoda > Nephropidae > Homarus > Homarus americanus. The sequence goes on along the minus strand of NW_024751660.1, from coordinate 5,380,732 downwards.
ATATATATATATATGCTGATAACCACAAGGAAAGAAGAAAACACGAAGTTCCCAAGCGCTTTCGTGTAATTCACATCTTCAGGGGTGAGTACAGACTAGAGAGAGTAATACTTAGGCCAGGCAGGTAAAGATCTTGCAACTAGAATTAAACAACACAAATACAGTGTTAGGACAGGCCAGGAATCCAATGCTCTGTTTGTTCATTTGAGGGATAACAAGCATTGCATTGACTGGGATAATGCCTCCTCAATATTACCATGTAATTCAATTGATAGTAGGAACATCATAGAATCTAGTCTTATTAAACATACCGAAGCATTCAACATGAATTTGAGTAACGGCATGTACAAGCTGGACAATTTTGTAATTAAGAAGATTTGTGATCAGGTGAAAAGGCCGGGTCACTTGACCATCTGACCTGACCACCAACCGTTGTGTGCTATTTAAAGATTAGTGGGGTCATTACCTAATACCTGACCATTGTGGACCTGGTCTCATCCTCCTCTGTATATATACACCTTGATTTGTATTACTCTCTCTAGTCTGTACTCACCCCTGAAGATGTGAATTACACGAAAGCGCTTGGGAACTTCGTGTTTTCTTCTTTCCTTGTGGTTATCAGAAGTCTGTCTGTGTGTCCGCACGATAATCTCGGACACAACTTTACCGATCTGTAGTGATGATGGATGGTGTTATATGTAGTGATGATGGATGGTGTTATATGTAGTGATGATGGACGGTGTTATATGTAGTGATGATGGATGTTGTTATATGTAGTGATGATGGATGGTGTTATATGTAGTGATGATGGATGGTGTTATATGTAGTGATAATGGATGGTGTTATATGTAGTGATGATGGATGGTGTTATATTTAGTGATGATGGGTGGTGGTAAATGTAGTGATGATGGATGGTGTTATATGTAGTGATGATGGATGGTGTTATATGTAGTGATGATGGCTGGTGTTATATGTAGTGATGATGGGTGGTGTTATATGTAGTGATGATGGATGGTGTTATATGTAGTGATGATGGATGGTGTTATATGTAGTGATGATGGGTGGTGTTATATGTTGTGATGATTAGACAATAAAATAATAACAGTTTAATACGAAAAAAATATACTTTGCTGTACCGTTGTAGTAAATGAACTATTGATGGAAGAAGAGGTTTTGGGGAATGAACAGTGAGACAATTTTTTTTTCTTTTATTGGGCACCCCCCTACATCCTTGTGTAAGGTGAAGCGCAGAAGCGTTTACAGCGCCCAACAGGGAAGCATGCTAAGTTCATGCTTGCCTTTATGTCTCACGAGTTAAGGGCGTAGAAGTCTGAAGAGTCAAGGGCGTAGAAGCCTGAAGAGTCAGTGGTTTATGTCATGAAGTTATTGGAAGCTCCAACAACTTTCCCTGAATACGAATTCGCAACTTTCGATTTACACCAGGTACCTACTTTACTGCTAGGTGAACAGGGACTAATAGGGGCTAGGAAGTAAGTCCAAACAACTTCCACCGGCCCGGGAATCGAACCCGTGACATCTCGCTTGCTAGGCAAGAACGGTACCGCATCTACCACCGATCCCCAAGGGCAGTGAGACAATGTGGAGCCTCCCGGAGGGTGGCGTCCTACCGTGGTCTAGCGAATGAGTCGCCCGGAGGGCGGCACTTCTGCTAGTAAAATAAATAAATAATGAAGTGATAACCGTGGTAACATTATGAAATGTTCTTATTACCACCATGCTATTATACTATTCTAGATGATGTTACATAATACTTCCTTGAGATAAATGTACAGTATATATCAGGTGCCTACAAGATAGCTCGCTCTAAACTGGCTCAGCCATGTTAATATTATTATTTTTAATCGTCAATGTATCTGTGTTTTTCTGGCTAAATAAACTGTTTCAATATAGTATCAATAAGTAAAAAGTATTGTTACATTGACAAAATGTTACTCAAGTAGAAGTAAAAGTATCCAAAGTTCAATGTATTCAAGTGCTAGAAGTAAGAAAAGTATCTCATTTATTAAGTACTCGGGTATTGAAAGTTAAAAGTAACAACAAAGTTATTAATTGTCTCAAATTTTATTAAAAATAGTCAACTAAAGATAAAAATAAAAGACACAGCATTACACATGCTGATTTGAAAACCTTTCTATTGAGATTAATCAATAACTGATTCTCCAAAATTATGGCTGTCTAATGAAGATCTAATATGTTCAGCCGCTCTTCTCCCTGCAATCCATCGCAGGGATAGTGAACGTGCTGAAAATATATCCATCCAACACTATGATCTCTTTCTTCCTTATCCACACAAGTATCGTCGACGTGGACTGATGGTCCGCAGACAAAATGTTGTCTGTGCTGGCATTAGGTTAGAATACAGACCTATCTGGCAAGTATCTGAGGCGAGAGATGACCGGCATTTCTCTTCCTGTAAACTCTGTAGCTATCTCAACGCCAAAGCCCATCAACACTACTGTATTGCCTTGACTGTCCCAATCAGGACCTCCTACCACAGGGATAGTCACTAACCACTATATGTCACCACCTACGTATTCGTAATAATTTAGATTTAATTCTTGTACACTACCCACGCTTTGGTGAGTGGTAACTCCCATTGTCCTTAAATTATATCAATATTGTCGCCATATCACAAGTCATAGCGTCGCCTGCGAGACACGAGTACCACTGTATTAGTGTCTGACCGCAGATGCAGGTAGCTAAGTTGGGTGTTAAGCTAGAGAGATAAGTCACATAATGTTGGGAAAGACCCCAGGAGCTCCATTCCATCCCCTGGGCATGACAAGTAGCTATCAAGCTCCTTCAGTTGAGGAGTTTGTGGATGATTGTTGCCTCCAGAGTGAATGAGTCTGACTAAGGCTCCTCGCCGTGAACTGTCCCTCTAATTGGGGTGTGGCTGTGGTGACACTTTTCGATTCTAATTGATGAATGGCTGAATTTTTCGCACCACGTAACATCTGGCGCGTGCTGGAGGGGGGGGGGGGTTGGAGTGATACTTAGTTATAAAAGCAGAATTTCAAATACACTCAGTCTCACACATATGTATAGATACAGGCTTTATATTTAAGACAGAATTATGTAAATTTTAGAATTACAGCCTCTGAAATTCATTGTAGGTACAAGCTCCTGAAGGAGAGGTGGGGGAGAAGAGAGGAGATTCGGTGGGGGAGGTATGTGACCGTTACGGCTCCACCCACACAACTCTTTTAGATGGTTAATCAATTAAAAATATATTATTAGTTTGCCACAGACACGAAAACTTTGTTTGGGTCATGTAACGTGTAACGATTTTTTTTCAATTGTATTGGAATATGAATATTAGAAAACCACACTTAAGTAAAAGTAAAAGTACCCAAAAATTTAAATACTTTTTTAAAAAGTAGATACTCAAGAATGTTACTTGAGTACAGTAATCAAGTAAATTTATTTAGTTACTTTATAATTCTGAACACTCATGTATAGAAAAGTAGGTGACTATGCGATTGGAAGTGACGTCTGCTGATATTAAAGAGCTTATAATAGGTGGCGTGATCGGGGTATGTGGATACGACTGTGTATATTAGCGAAAGGAAGTCGAAATCTTGACATCACAGTGTGCTGAAACAACATCTGTTTGAGCATTAAGGTAAACATTCTTGCCGCTGGTTATGGTTTTGAGTCAACATTACAACTCAGTTGTAATTAGATTTGTTGCTCTGTTGGAAAATTTTTTTTTGATAATTTCTTGTAAGTCAGCCTTCCAGTTATAAGCTCATTTATTCTACTTAGATAATAAAAACCATTGAAATCAAATTTAATTTTAATGTAATAATTTTACACCCAACCCCTATCGCTCATATATCCGTCTAACCTATATTTGAAGCTATCCAGAGTGTTCGAGTTAATGATGATGTTTGGTAACTTTTTCCACTCATCCACTGCTCTATTTGCAAACCAATGTTTATCTGCCTAGCGCATAAATCTAAATTAGTCTAATTTAAAAACAGTGCTACGAGTTCGTTCCTGGTTGGATAGTTTAAGTACCTTTATTGGGCTGTGGGCGATACTCACTGCGGTAGTGAGGTGTATTATTTATTGCACCACTTGCAGCACAGTACCAACACAGACATACACAGCATCCATCCCACCCATAACTCAACCTCCTCACCAGCACAGTCTCCCCATACACAGTACCCCTCCTCCAGCATAAGACCACTTTTCCAACTCAGCACCTCCTTCTCAACACAGCAACCAGGGGTAGCACCAGAGTCCCCCCGACAGGGGGCTGACTTTCCCAATGGGAGATACTGCTGTTCTGACCACGGTCGTACATGATTTAACGTAAAAATCAGACGATTCACATTACGCTCAATAGCCCATAAAACATGTAGCTGTGACTTCCTTATTGAGTCCCCCAGTTGAGACGTCCGTTTTCTCACGCTTTAGTACGCCTGAATCCTCCGTTTTCTCTCATGCGCCTCAGAGACTCTGATATTTCTTAATACCTCATATCGTGTTCAGAGATTTAAAATTGAGAGAGATCAAAGTTATATTACATTGTATTAGATATGTCTGAGTGATTACAGATGAAACATTCTTGATACCATATGAGTGACGTTGAAAGCTTCAACTGTATTTACTGTTAGTAAAACTGTCAAATAAGTTTGGGTAGAGTCTGCCTGTAGAAGTGACGAATCCCTAAAGAATATTGAAATATATAAATTAATAAATGACATTGAAAGAAATAAAAAATAAATAGGAAAATTAAAATATATAAGATAAACTAATAAGCAAACTGAAACAAGGATTTAAAAAAATATATTAAATAATATATGACTAAGAAAATTAAAGGTTATATGAAACAGAAAAGACATAGGAATCACAAGCAAAGAAAGTAAAGAAAGTGATACAAAAGATATAATATATAATAAAAGAAAAGAGAAAGAGAAACAATAAAATTATGTATAAAAGAAAAATATCTCCTCTTACACATGTGTATTAATAATTAGAACACAGATAATAAGAAAGATTAATAAAAAAAGCTATTGGTTCTCCCCCCTTACACTCCACCAAAAAAAGCTATTGGCCCCCCCCCTTACACTCCAGCAAAAAAAGCTATTGGACCCCCCTTACACTCCACCAAAAAAAGCTATTGGACCCCCCTTACACTCCACCAAAAAAAGCTATTGGACCCCCCCTTACATTCCACCAGATGACTGGTTGATCAGTGGACATAAATAAACCTGACATAAACCGAACACACTGAGAATTGTTCTATGTATGACGCTTGAAGAAGTAGTAAAGGTGGAAAGAAATAAAAGCAACAAAGCTACTCAATTTTATTCATTCACATTTCAATACTTTTACTTTTACTTTTATCCTCTTCGCCACTGATCGGCTTGTTAGCCGCTTGGGCGATCGGTCACGACTCTTTTCCTTTATATTCTTCACCAAAAGGTCGGCTCGCTAGCCGCCCGGGCGATCGGTCACGTCTCTGTCACGCACTGTTGGCAAATACTGGGCATGCACCGGCTCCTGAATGTACCTGAACCCGCTCCAGTGTTGGTCAAGTCTTCTCTTGAAAGAGCTCACACTCGGTGCCGTCACAACACTTTCTGGTAGATTGTTCCAAGAGTTTACAACCCTCACTCCGAAAAAGTTTGCCCTCACGGTTTTCCGGACTTGCGGCTTCTTCAATCTTGAGCTGTGACCCCTTGTGGGGCGAGCGTCCGCCAGCTCCAAGTAAGGACACTCAACTGAGTAGTGCCCCCTGAGATGCTTATAAACCTCAACTAGGTCCCCCCTTGCCCGTCTGTAGTATAAGCTAGGCAAGTTCAGGCGCTCCAATCTCGCAGGGTAGCTGAGATGCCGAAGTGCAGGCACCAGCTTGGTGGCCCTCCTTTGAACATTTTCAACCAACTGACAGTCCCTAGCATATCTCGGGGACCAGATGGGGTGACAGTACTCCAGATGGGGAAGCACTTCACTCCTGAAGATCGTCACGAGGGACGGACCGTCTAGATATCTGAACGACCTTCTTATAAGACCCAATAATTTATTTGCCTGATTTACCTTCTTCTCACAATGGCCCGAGAACTTCAGCTCATTGTCAACATACACACCTAGGTCCTTCTCACACACAGTCTCAACTAGTACATTTTCTTCATCCCGTTGGGACATATGGTACGCCTCCTTACCGTTGGTACGCCCCAGGTGCATCCTCTTACACTTCGTGACATTGAATCTCAGCAGCCATTCCTTCGACCATTCCTGGAGCCCACAGAGGTCCTTCTGCAGCTCTTCACAGTCCGCTTGGTTCTTAATTTCCCGAAATAACTTGGCGTCATCGGCAAACATTTGTATGGAGGAGTGTACAACGTCAGGCATATCATTTATGAAACAAACAAACAACAGCGGGCCCAATACACTACCCTGCGGTACCCCACTTGTTACAGGTACAGATGACGATTTCGTGCCATTAATCACCACACATTGCTTGCGGTCATGTAGAAAGTCTTCTATCCACGCTAGGACATTTCCCCGAATTCCGTACCCTTCCAGTTTGATTTTCAGCCTTTCGTGGGGTACACTGTCGAAAGCCTTGGCAAAATCTAGGTAAATATTGTCGATATTACCACCCCGTTCTAGAATATGGGTCCAAATATCCAATACCTTGAGCAATTGTGTCAAGCAAGAGCGCCCCGGCATAAAACCGTGTTGGCAATCTTTTACAAGGTTGTTTCGTAGTAGATGTTCCATCGCTGCATCTCTGATAATACTCTCAAGTACTTTACATATTATGCTGGTCAGGCTCACCGGTCTATAGTTGTTCGTGGAGTGCCTATCGCCCTTCTTGAAGATAGGACTCACATAAGCCACTTTCCATTCACTGGGGACCATTTGTTCATCCAGGCATTTACAAAACAGAATCTTCAGGGGCTCTGCAAGCTCGTTGCACAGCTCCCTTAGCACTCTAGGATGCACCATGTCAGGTCCAGGACTCTTATGGACCTTTAGCCTGGACAGTTTATTTCTAATACCCTCTTCTGTGAACACAATGTGGGTCAGTGCTGTGTCGAACCGTCTGTCCTCAAACGCAGGAAGGTTAGTTGCATCCTCTCTTGTGAACACTGAGGAAAAGAAGCTGTTCAATGCCTCAGCTTTATCCTGGTCAGAATCTGCGTAACTACCATCTTCAAGCCTCAGGTCTGATACTCCTACTCGCGTTTTCAATTTCGACTTTGCATAGCGGTAAAACGCCTTTGGGTTTGACTTGACCTCGCGTGCAACCAGCCTTTGGAACTCCTTTTCAGCCCTCCTACACTCTATCTTTGCTTGGTTTCTGGCTCTTGCATACATCCTCCTGTCTTGCTCATCGTTTGACCCAACCCACGTCTTGAATTTCTGGGTTTTCTTCTTAATTTTGTCGACCGCCGCATGGTTCATGTGTAGGGATCCCCTCGTATTCCTAGAAGCACTGGGTTTGGTCTTGGGTATATATTTATCGATCAAATGGGTCATTTTACTAGTTATGATATTCAGCGTAGTGTCTGCGTTCTTGTACCTTAATAAGTCAGGCCAGTTGATACCCCTCATCTCTTCCCTCATCCCATTGTAATTTCCCTTGTAATATTTGCACCTTGGCCTGGCCTTATCTTGAACTAGGTAACAGTTAAATCTGAATGACAACACTGTATGGTGACTGGTGCCAACTGGGGCAAGGTGTTCCAGTTTGGCCACCATACCCTCCTCGTTTGTTATGATGAGGTCAAGTGGCTTGGGTGTTTGCTCCCCTCTGTAATGTGTCGGGTCTCTCACATGTTGGAACAGAAAATTATCTCTCAGAGTTTCTACAAAAAGAGTAGCAGGATTATTCAAGTCATTCGGGGTTGACTCGTTTCTCCAGTCGATGTCGCCATAGTTAAAGTCCCCCATGATAAGGAGGTGGCTGGGGTTGAGCATCGCCGCATTGTTTATTAAGGTTCTTAAGTTCCTTTGATTTAGTGGGCCACAGTTCGGGGATCTGTAGATACACCCGACGATAAGTAAGTCCCCTCCCTTTAATTTAATTTTACACCACTTGGACTCTTCAAAGACATCCTCTCCCTGTACCCTCGCCTGGCTGGCTCTAAGGTCTTGCCTAGCGTAGATAACAACACCTTCAGCATAGTGATACATCCCTACAAATAGTACTTAATGTCTTCTCTTGCAGGAGATTGGGGGCACCCGAAGGCCTTGAAGCACCATAATTGAAAGAATTCATAGATTTCTGCTTGATTCCAGCCATTTCATTAAGAACAAATGACATAGGGGCAGTCCATCCAGCCAAATTAAGATCTTTGTGCTTTGCTTTAGTGTACATTGAAGTTTTATAATTTTGAATCATTTCTTTCTCCACAAAGTGTACAGCGAACATTAAAAGTGTTGTTTTGGCCACCAGTGTCTAATAACAGAAATGGCGTAGATGTTCAAAAGGCACTGGAAGGCACGCTGTCACTATTTCCTCCTGCCTGTCTTGTCGTTGTCAGAACATCGTTTCTACTGGTGCCAGTCAGACTGAGGAAGTCGCCAGTCAGCCGTCAGTCACTCATTTGAGCGAATCTGACTGTGACTTGCGCATAAAGATATGTCTTAATAACATTGCAATACTCTTTTTATAGTTATGCAAATTTGTACATAAATATTTGCATGTCCTTTATGATATTGTATATTCAAGAACAGACTGTAACAAACACTCTGAGAATGAATAATGTATTTTTGCTGAATAATTATAATTATAATCGCTATAGTTGACACCCGAGACTTCCCCGACAATTGTGTTGAATTTCCCGACAGAAGGAGGGGGTTGAAGTCTGGATCCCACGATGAGCCACCCCTGACAACAACTCCTCCAACACAGTACCCCTCCCTCCCAACACAACACAACCCCCTCCCAACACACCCCTCCCTCCCAACACAACACAACACCCCTCCTCCAACACAGCACCCCTCCCTCCCCTCCCAACACAACAGCACCCCTCCTCCAACAGCACCCCTCCAACACAGCACTCCCTCCACCAACACAGCACACCCTCCTCCCAACACAGCACACCCTCCTCCAACACAGCACCCTCCCTCCCAACACAGCACCCCTCCCCTCCCAACACAACACCCTCCTCCAACACAGCACCCCTCCATCACAGCACTCCCTCCTCCAACACAGCACTCCCTCCTCCAACACAACACCCTCCTCAACACAGCACACCCTCCTCCAACACAGCACCCCTCCAACACAGCACTCCCTCCTCCAACACAGCACACCCTCCTCCAACACAGCACCCCTCCAACACAGCACACCCTCCTCCAACACAGCACCCGGAACAGTGAATACTCATCAGTAACACAACACTGAACATGACCCCGTTAGTGACCAACCACCTCAACCCAAGAGTCACTGAACACAGGAGGAAACACTCACACGGACACCGAATAGGGGAAGTGAAAGAATGGATAAAGGATGAAGATGGAATAATGAATGAGGGAGAGAAAAGGAGGAATGGATAGACGTAGGACGTGGAAGATGAATAAAGGATGGGGGTGGATGAATGAATAAAGTTAGGAAGTGAAAGAATGGATAACTAAAAGAAGGGAAATGGAGAAATAGATAAAGAAGGGGAATAGAGTTATTAATAAATGTAGGAAGCAGAATTTAATGAGGGGAGATGAGCAATGAACAAAAGGAGGAAGATGGAGAAATGAAAAAAAATGTAAAACTGGAAAAAGTGAAATAGAAGAGAAGTGTAGAAATGAATGAAGGAAGGGAGACGAGGAATGAATAAAAGCAGGAGGTGGAGGTGTACAATGTTCTCGTAATTGTTGGTCTAAAATATAAAAGCCATATTTCTCGATGTCTGTGTTTTGGTGTCAAGATCCAATCCAATGTACACAACAGGAAAGGAAATTTTATAAATGGAACCCTACCTGAGTGTGAGTGTTTACATTAGGTACGCTTTCTATGGTGATGTTGTAAAAGAAAACCCATAAAGAAAAAACTTGCTAACTATGATAAACAGACCGACCTGATACTGTTTAAGGATACGCAGACACATATTTGTACAGTAAAATCATCATAGAAGTTCAATTTGATTCTGAATTTACATAGACAGCGCAAATATAGAATGTATATAGATAGTGTTGGTATACAAATAATGATAACGCGTAAGAGTGAATCGTTAACTCTTGGAACAATCAGCCAGAGAGTGTTGTGACGGCACCGAGTGTGATTTCTTTTAAGACCAGACTTGACCAGCACTGGAGCAGGTTCAGATACATTCAGGAGCCAGTACATGCCCAGTACTTGCCAACAGTGCGCAACAGAGACGTGGCCGATCACACAAGCGCCGATCAGTGGCGAAGTAAAGTTGTGTACATACTCAACAGTAGTACTATAATATCAACATTAACATTCTTATGGCTGTTCAGTGTTATACAAGTTACAGTGAGTACAAGATGCAGTTTTAATTTTGTCATGGGAATAACTCCAGGTGACCATGTGCTGAAGACTCTCCGGGACATAGTTATTTCTCGCTAAGTTTAGAAAGCATAATATAGCCATTAATCATATAACAACACTTAGCCCAAATTCATTCCACGTAAAATGAGCACAAGTTGCAATATCACGTCGTTACAGCGCCATCTATTTTGCAATAAATTTTCTTCCAAATGGCAGCTATAATGATATCATGGGAATAACGTAAGCTGACCATATCTTGATGGGACTTAGGAGGATAATTACCTTTCGTCAGGATCAGAAAGCATAGTGTGGTACCGGTATAGTTTCCACGGGGAGGATCACGTTTTCTCTTGTACAACGCCTTGTTACTTATACTTTGACTGAGGAAGGAGGACCATGCACTATGCTTACTTACCACGATAGTGACCTGCTCCTTGACGCCTTTACTCTACCACACGACCAATTAACTACATTGTAACGTTACATTTTTATGATGTTGACTATCTGACGGGTTAAATTAATTCTCTTCCTCGGTATTATAACTATGTTAGTTAAGATCACCTACACACAATTATACAATAGGTTGAGGCCTCGTGCGTCAGTACTCACATTTAAATATAATGCAGAAAAATGTTCAGGATAATACTTAGAAGAGAACATTTTTAACAGGTGCTTAACAACATTACGGTATAGACGAAAGGAAAAAAAATATAAATGACACAAAGTTATAAAAACGCAGTGCGAAAAACAAAACAAAAGATGACCATTCATAATTGAACGAAATAATTAATATTCCTACATTAAGGTTGATCCATTATATACTGTATACACACTTTTCCAAACCATCGTTAGATAACCTTCCCTACACCTAACTGGCCTCTTGGTCATGTCCACTGCGATAGTTTCCTTTGAGTCACAGGTAAGTTACAGGTAGAACTATGAAAAAAAAAAGAGTTATCATGTCAGGCTGTGTTGCGTTCTCTAGTCTGTGAACCTGATGAGTAATACAGTTATATGTAGGAAAATGGTGATAGTATTGATTTTCCTGGATGTGTAAAGGGTTTTGTGAGGAGGAAAGGAGGAGGAGGAGGAGGAGAAAAAGATGATGATGAGGTGGAGAAAATAAAGAGAAAGAAGGTGGACGAGAGAGAAGAGGAGAGGGAGGAGAAGGAGGAGGCAGAATGTGTATTGTACATCGTGGGAAAGTAAGCTCATTGGCACGTACTTCCTCTACTACCACACTACTGGTCATTACTATAGGCAGGACAGCGGGACAGTGTGTGTGTGTGTGTGTGTGTGTGTGTTCCTGTGATTGCCTCGTCTGCCTCCCATAGTGTGCTCTCTCTCTCTCTCTCTCTCTCTCTCTCTCTCTCTCTCTCTCTCTCTCTCTCTCTCTCTCTCTGTAGTATTTACTTTACTAATTATCATTTTCATAATAACATGCAAACACAATCTACCCTACCCTACCCTACCCTATCCTACCCTAACCTACCCTACCCTACCCTACCCTATCCTACCCTAACCTACCCTACCCTACCCTACCCTACCCTACCCTACCCTATCCTACCTTAATCAACCTGTAGCACTGACACATTATATAAATATCACGCTAGGCTAAGTGACTCCAAACTCACTTTCACTACCAATTGAAATAAAAATACCGTTCCTGCTTAATAATTCCCCTCACAGACGTTCATTCCGAGGAAACGTTCATGCAACTGTTATGTTAATCCCTGAGCAGAACGTGTACAATGATTTGGGTGGGTGGAGGGAGCATGGGGCCCTGGCGGAGAGAGAGAGACAGAGAGAGGGGGGTGGCGTAGAGAGTAGAGGGAGAGACAGAGGGAAGGGATGAATAGCGTAAAGAGAGAGATAGAGATACATGAAGAGAGAGATGTGTGTGAATAAAGATGGGAGTAGAAATAAGCTTGACCAGCAGACCATAGTGTAGCTGACTGGTGTGTGGGGAGAGGGGTGAAGGGTAGGAAAACAAGGGGAGAGGGAGGGAAGGAGGTAAGGGGGGGGGGCGCAGGCAGGGATCGCCCAGAAGTTTGCAATATAAAACAAATTCTCACATGGTAACATTATACAGAGGTCCACGTGATGGAAATGTCTCATATCCTCATGGCAAGGATAGATGACAAGTTTGGTCCGATTAGATATTAATGATAAAGCTATTCGGTGGTGCAGCAATTATAGGGCAGAATTGAACGAGTCGGTACAGCGTTTGGGGGAGGGGGGTGGAGTGGGGGAGGGGGAGGGAGGTGGGAGGAAGAGGAGGGGGGGATTGAACTTTGAGTCGTCCTGGTTAAGATGACCGACAGTGTTAAATGATACGTGGATTATATATTACACTCCACGTCATTAATCACACCTGCTGTATTAAGATGTACTGAGGTGGTCATATGGTAATACTGTACTCCAGAAAAATGAGCACACGTTCGTACACCTCACCAGCCAGCCTGCCAGCTACTGCACACGGTTATGGGAGACTACTGTACCACCTTCTCACGGCCTGAAGAATATTGCAACTCCCTTAATGCATTCATGAACACCGAGACACTGTGTAACCCCACAAATAGGACGAATTTCATATTGGGTCTAACTCCTATCTTTACGTGAAGGGAGAGTTGTATATATTCCCTGGTTAATTTCTTGTACTTGAGGATAGAGAGCGAACGATAGCCACGCAGTGATTGGTTGAAGTGCGTGACGTTATGTTTATAAAACAAGACTAAGCAGACCAATCAAACCTTTGCCTTACATCCTTCAGAATTAATCAAAACGATCCCGAGATAATCTTCCCACACAAGAAACAAAAACAATAGATACATCTAATACTAACAAAAACCAAATCTGTATTATTTTTCTACTTGGTCAAAAACGTATTGATATTTAAGTTAATATTTCCCTCAAGTACTGTATGTGTTTAGTGAGGATATATTTTTTAGACGCAGAAGACAAGATGACGATGATGTACAAGATAAGGCAGTACTCACCGAGGTCCTTTTGACGGGTTTCCGGGAAGGTGCAGGGGACGGCCACTCTTGACCAGGTGAGGAGGTGCGGTACAAGTAGTCAGCGTCACCAACAGAGTGTTCGGTGTCGCACTCGTACCCCGTGTCCATCTCCATCTCCTGTTGCCCCCCAGTAGAGGAGGAGGAGGAGGCTGGCAGGTGATAAGTGACGACGTTCTTCCGCTGAGTTAGCTTCTTCGAGAGAGTTGATGAGGCCAGGTGTACACTTGCGTCTTTCTTCAGGATACCTTTACGAGGTTTATTGTCGCCCCTCTTGTTTGTGACGCTGGTGTGTAGCTTGTCGTTGTCTTGTCTGGTGTTGTTGTTAAAGTACAATTCTTCTCTACCGTTTATTTTCTCGAGGTTTTTGTTGAGGAGCTCGAGGGCGTCTTTGCTGCTTATCGGACCCCCAGGTAACTTAGGCAGCTGTACTGGCGTCTCGATGATGTAATGTGACTCCTTGGGTGACTCATTGTGGAACAACGCTTCTTTAGTACGACATAAGAGTGAACTGAGGGGCGCATACAAACTTCTATAGTTGTCCCACGTGTTATCCTGGACCACCGCTGTCTTCTTCACGAGCTCTGGGACTGAGTATATCGGGGTGTGACTTGCGATTCGTTGTGTGTGTGACAGTTCCGAGTTTCCGTCATATCTCACGACAGAATAGTCAAGTTCCTTGTTTTGTTGATTAGCATTAGCGATTCTGCTTTCACAAGGCGAATCGTCAACGGCGTTTCTGCGTTCACGAAGATGGATATCACGTGTCCAGGACTGCCTCATGTTCCAAACTTCGGGTTCCCACCTGTGTGTAAGAGGAGAGTCATAACGCTCCCAGGGTGATACGACACCGTCAAGAAACTCACGGAACACTCCGTCACCGTGTCTCCTCTCACACTCAGGTAAGGTTATCCTGGCTAAAGGAATTGGCCTACTGATGTCTTTGCCGCTAATTCTGTGACTCCGGTTTTTGTTGTCACCATTATCTTTGCTTGTGTCCTGTCTGTGACCTTCTGGAGAGTTGGCCATTTGCTTCGACTTACAGTTCTGATTCTGAAGTAAGTTCTCGAGGGAATTTTTAACACGTGTGAGAGTTTCATATCCAAAGCTTTTATCTCTTTTCTTTGTTTTCTTTGGGAGAGGAGGAGGAGGTGGAGGAGGAGGGGGAGGAGGAGGAGGAGGAGGAGGAGGTGAGGAGGACGACAACCTATCAAAAGGACTTTGTCGCAATATCCAGTTATCTGTCGTCGACTCTCCACCGTCGTTGTCATTTAAAATCACGATCTCAAAATTCTTCATCGGTTTATCCCCTGTGTTTCTCCTCTTCCTTTTTACGATCTTCCCTGTACATCCTACCTGAGTCTCATCGTCATTAATTGCGGCTCTTGGGATGGAACTTTCCGACATAGAGCGTCGCGGTGGATCTTCAGAAACGGAAATTTGTCTCTCGGTGGGTTGATTATGGTTCATCAGTCTGGGATAATATAATAGGTCTTGGTTTTCTTCCCCCCTCGATCTTTTCTGATCAAAGGTCGCTTCAGTTACAACGCTCTGGAAGTATGTGGAAGGCACTGAGCTCAAATTTCTCGAGGTTACTTCTAGTGGAGGAGGTGGAGGAGGAGGAGGAGGCGGTGGAGGAATAGTGTGACCTAAGGCAGGGGCTGGAAAAGATGGAATACCGCCGCTTTGTTTCGATAATCTGACATCCATTTCCTGTTCCTTCTGTTCCTCTTCCTGGATGGTAAAGGTCGTGTGATTGAAGATATAATCCTTCATCTTCATCTTGTGGTCTTTTAGCTCACCGTCAGGATGTGGATGCCCTGGCAACAAGCATCTTGGCTCACTGTCTGACTCTGATCTATGAACTTCCGCTAATGTCTCATGGACGGAGTTACTGGAGTCGGCCTTGTTTATCCCCGCCAAGAAGGTTGTTGTTGGGATAATTTCTCCTCTTTTAACAGTTTCTTCGTCTTGGAAGATTGGATTGTGGACTGTTAAGATATCTAGCGGACTACGACCTGGGCTCTGAGTCGACGATGATGATGACGATGACGACATAACTGGTGACGTGTAGTTGAAAATAAAACCACTACTACTCGTGCTGGACATGGTTGAGCCTGATGACCCTAAGAAATAATTCACCTCTTTATCATTATTTCTGATATTCCAGTTCGATACCGGCTTTTCATCTTTGTCTTTCAGCTTCTTCTTCTTCTTCATTACTTCCGTCTTGATGGGAATTGTGTAATCATCATTCTTGTAGATTATCCTTGGAGGTCTGATCTTGGAGCCTTGTAGGGAGGGAGATGGAGTGAGCGTACTTGACTGACTCTCCTTTACTTCCCTCAACACACTGACACCATCCGTAGGTCTGACATTAAAAGTGGCATATTTATCACTCTTCCTATCATTCTTCCTGCCATTCTTCCTGTCATTCTTCCTGTTACTGTCATTGTACTCCATATACTTAAAGCCTGAACGTCTGTCTGGTAAGGATTCTGTACGAGAGATACGCAAGGAGCCAAACACTGACTTCTCATTTGTCCTTCTCAAGCTCTCGCGGTTGGACGCTGACGATGAATCACTCGCGTCACCAGGAAGGACATACATTTGTTGTGCCTTAGTGCAGGAGGTTGAGGTCGAGATAGGAGTGGCAGTCGGGGAGGTTCCATCATTTGACTCTTGGAAACTGCTTGTAAAACTCGGTATGGGGAGTCTGGACACAAGGGAATATCTAGTTGTTGTGTCGCCAGGGTGTAGACGGTAACCGGTTACGTGTTGCTGAGTTAGGTTTTCCTTTCGTTTGGGTGTTTTTCCTGGTGTGTGCTTGTCCTGACTGTGGTGTACGTAGAGGAGTTGGATCCCTGTGTTATCTGATGAAGGGAGGAAGTCAGATTTTAACTTATCTTTGATTTTCTTGTTGGATTTCTTCCTCCAACTTTTTTTATTGAGGTTGTTGAGTTTCTCCTCTTCATCATTGTTGACATTGGTTAACTTCATTTGTTTATCCTTCTCTTTTGTTTTCTTTTTACCCTCATTTGACTTTTTGGTTAACTTTTTCTCTTCTTCTTTTGTTTCTGTCTTTATCCCAGTCTTCCCTTTATTTATCTTTTCCTTGTTTTTGTTTTTCTCATTTGTTTTTCGTTTCCCATTGGTCTTTTCCTCATCGGTCTTTTCCTTCATCATCTTTCTCATCTTTATCAGGTTTCCTCACCAGTATAGTCATTTATTACGACATGTTAGTCTTCCTCCCATGTTATATCTGGACTGGAAAGTATATAAATTATCATTGATATTCACTAGCAGTGTAATACGTAACGTCACACTCTGCACGTCAAAAGAAACATCACAATGACCTTAAGTAACAGTGTAATAAGTAACGTCACACACTCTACACGTCAAAAGAAACATCACAATGATTTTAAGTAACAGTGTAATACGAAAATTTCTAAGACCTGTTGTTCCAATGTATTTCTGTGCCTCCACAATCATTTTTTATAATACAAACACAAAGTGAGTTTACACACTAGAAAATACCTAATTTATATATTTTTTAATAATTATACAGTACATCTTCCTGTGTGCAGCAGTATTGGGGACTAGTTGCTATTTTTTCACTATTTTGTCATTTAATTTTAGACACAAAAGTTTCCTGGCGTCTTTCCGTGTATGGTTAACACACACATGAACTCTTGCACGGATGCACAGGTACAACACAAATGAGTGAATTAGTGCGAGTAATCAAGGTCCAGGGTCGCGCGCGGGTGAAGAAGGTTTAGCGCACACAGTATTTCATCGGCTTGCTGTTTTGCACTTTTCATCTCTCTCTCTGAAGTACTGGGGTAAAATACACCGCGGTAATAAACTAATACTAATTCATTCATTTAAATTATCATTCCAAGATCACTATTGTTTTTTGTTAAGGTAGATAATGACGGTTCAAATTATTATTTTTAATTTACCGGTGTATTGTTAGTCTGTTGTGGTGATAGGTCACACACACACACACACACACACACACACACACACACACACACACACCCAACACTAGGTGGGGCACACACACTCGACACTAGGTGGGGGCACACATACTCAACACTAGGTGGGGGAACACACTCAACACTAGGTGGGGGCACACTCAACACTAGGTGGGGGCACACTCAACACTAGGTGGGGGCACACATACTCAACACTAGGTGGAAGTTCTCAACACCAAGAACTACCGTATACTCGTGAGAAAGTTCACTTCTTAACAAAGAAAAAGTTCCTCTATTAAGTGTTATTCATCCGTGACTCTGAAACAATTATAACTTCAATATTTATGGTAATTACGCTTCACTAACTTCATTATACTTCTTAATATGATGATAATGTTTTCTTACCAGCTAAAGGTCAAAGGTATTTATCGCATTATCTTCAATACTAAATAGCTTTCACTTGTACTTATTTCTTAATTACATTCGTGTTTAGTCCAGACTCACGGTAATGGTATTAATGTTATTGAGGGGGGGGTTATATTCAGACAAAATGTTAAACTTTCTATTGCAAGTACTTGAATATACGCAACTCTGACACTCACCGTCACTTTCTTTTTCAAACTCGTAATTTTCTCTAGCTCTTCCACTCTCTCTCTTAAACACACACACACACACACACCCTCCCTCGTCTCCTCTCTCTCTTACGGGGCAGTGACTAAACTGTAACGTTACATGCGGTTACAGTGCGTGTAATCCCAGTGTCATGTATGGTAGATTACAGACATTACAGTAATATTTATGTGTTATGTATCATCGACTAAAACACTTTCTTTTGTGCCACCAGTTGATCCCTGTGTCAACGTCGTATTAGGGATCTGGCTTTGAATATTTACTAGTATTTAATTCACTCCAAAAAGTATCTATACAGAAGGGTCTGATGAATTACAAAATGAACACTGTGACTCCTGTTGTCTCGGTAGGGTTGTCAAAATCCTTCGTCCGTTGTGTCATATTGTTTAGCACGAGAGAGAGAGAGACATGGATGAATGGATGAAGCTTCTTACGGTTAATTATAAAGTAAAATGAGGATCTGGGGGGATCATTTATACAAGGTTTCTAAAGGATTGCTGGCCTCCCATACAAGGTTTCTAAAACGTTTCTGGTCACTCATACGGGGTTTCTGGTCACTCATACAGGGTTTCTGAACACTCATACAGGGTTTCTAAAGGGTTTCTGGTTACTAAGTCCATTAACGTGATCACTGAAGCTTCGTAAGGTGGAAGTCCTTCATAAGACACATAACTGCTCAGCGAAGCCCTGATGGGGTGTTTCATAAAACAGTGAACCTTTACGAATACCGAATTCTCACGAGGACGCTGAATCGTCAAGTGACTGAATCTTTCACTTGGAACACTGAATCTTTCTATGAACGAATCTCATTAACAGACACTGATTCTTTATGAGTCCGAATATTTCACACGAAACACTGAATCTTTCTGTGAACGAATCTTCCACAGACACTGATTCTTCAAGCGACTGAATCTTTCACTGGGATCACTGAATCTTCAAGAGGTTACCTTGAGATAGTGAATATTCAAAACACTGAATCTTTCACTCGGAACACCGAATTTTCAGGAGAGTGAATTATCCAAATGAGGCAATGATTCACCAAGAGTATAAACCTTTCATCTGAAGCACTGAATCACTAAGAGATTGAATGAGTCACTTGGAATACTGAATCTCTCTGTGACAGAATTTCGTAACAACACCAAATTTTCAAATAACCAAATTAATTTTCCACCTGAAACAATAAACCTTTAAAACGAAACACCGAACCTCTAATGACAATGAATCCAATTAGGTCAGAAGTCACACGGCCTCACTGTCAAGAGCTCAGTATCACGAAACACATCACCAAAACACACAACCATCAAGAGTCCGTTTGTCTGTATGTCAGTCCGTCCAATTGACGAGTGATGGGGTACTGACGGAGGTGGTAGCCAGACAGACACTCACGCTCCAAGACACGCGGGGACCAAGTGAAGTAACCTGGGGAAGGCTTCGAAGGAGGGAGGTGAGGTAGGGAGGAGACTGAGGAAGGGGGTGAAGGGGAGAATTGAAGGGGAAGAGTCACCCATCAGTAACCTCGACCGTGGCAGTGGTGGTGGAGGTGGGGGGGTGGTAGTGGTGGTAGGGGAGGTGGTAGTGGTGGTCTTAGTAATGGAGGTTTTAGTGTTAGTAAGGGTGGTAATAGTAGTAGCAGTAGTGAAGGCAGGTGAAGGCAGTAGTGTGGTGAGCATGAAGAGCGGGGGGGGGAGTAGTAGTAATGGTGGAGTGGTCATGGCGTGAGGGAGGTAGTAGGGGTTAGTAATGGTAGCAATGGTAGTGGTGGTAGTAACATGAAGCGTTGTGATGGTAGTTGTGGTATTAATAGTGGTAGTAGCATGAAGGGGGTAGTAGAATCATCATCATCATCATCATCATCATCATCATCATCATCATCATCATATACAGTGGCGGGGAGATTTTCATCGTGTTAACATGGTCACTGTTTCCAGGTCACATGGTCACTGGTCAGTCTTCACCAGGAAGGAGAGGTGGAGGGGGAGGGGGGAGCTCATTAGTCTATCTTCTAAAGCAGAGAGGGTGTGTGTGTGTGTGTGTGTGTGCTCGAGTGTATTACATCCATCCGTGTGTGAGTGTTTGAGTACATTTGGGTGTGTGCGTATGTGTGTGTGTGTGTGTGTGTTTGTGCGTATGTGTCTGTGTGTGTGTGTGTGTGTGTGTGCTCGAGTGTATTACATCCATCCGTGTGTGAGTGTTTGAGTACATTTGGGTGTGTGCGTATGTGTGTGTGTGTGTGTGTGTTTGTGCGTATGTGTCTGTGTTTATGTTTACTCAGGTGTGTTAAGCACGCACGCTCGCATGTGTGGGTGTGGGTGTGTGTTGTGTGTGTGTGTGTGTGTGTGTAGAGTCAGTCATATATTTCCAGAATCAACATTTGTCCCTACGTAACGCCGGGGCTAGTTTATTGAACACCCCCTTACATCCAGTCCAAGGTGAAGCTCAAATAGTTGTAAGGTCACGCATAATTCTGACGTCATAGGTATAGGGTCAAATATATGGGCAAAGGTCACGTATGTGATTGTGGGTTATATGGGCGGGGAGTTAAGATACATGTGTGTCTTGTCATTAGGCCATATATGTGGGGGTGTGGGTGGAGGTCATATATGTGGAGGTGTGGGTGGGGGTCATGTATGTGGGAGGTGTGATGCAAAACTCTGACTACAAATGACAAAAAATGCACTCAGTTATCACACCATTAAGATACCACAAAGAAAGAAAGAAAGAAAGAAAGAAAGAAAGAAAGAAAGAAAGAAAGAAAGAAAGAAAGAGAGAAAGAAAATGAATCAACTGCAGCCTTCAACACGTGACCTCCTCTAAACCAAATCCCAACTCACCCTCAGGTCTCGTGTGCCAACATTAACACGCTAATTACCCCCAGAGAGCATCCAGTGTTCATGAGATTCC
>NW_024751660.1:5322215-5354715 GCF_018991925.1 Homarus americanus | reverse complement strand
GAAATACTATTATCCCTGTGATGTTTACTGTGTACTGAGACAATGTAGATAAGTATTTATAATGTTACATACATACATACATACATACATACATACATACATACATACATACACATACATACATACATACATACATACATACATACATACATACATACATACATACATACATACATACATACATACATACATATTCAGTAAAAATCACCTTCACATTGACTCAGCATGTATATAAACAATACAGGTATATAAACATATGGAAAAGGTGAACGTTATGCTCTTCTTCAGGTATACAGAGAATCTTCATAATGTGTCGAGGTGGTGATCTAATTCAGTGTTTAAAATCTGAGTAAATTAATAAAGTTTCAGGTTTATTGAGAGGCAGGAAATACACACACACACACACACACACATACAGGCGTGTTTATCTATATACACAAAGTCACACACAAACACTTATACAAACACAAACATATGCGTATGTACGTACACACACACACACACACACACACACACATTATTACTATCATTATTACTATCATTATAATTATTTGTATTTGCACACACACACACACACACACACACACACACACACACACACACATTATTACTATCATTATTACTATCATTATAATTATTTGTATTTGCACACACACACACACACACACACACATGTGAACGTAATGACACTGATTTATTACGTAGGAAGTAGTATTGCAAAGGGGGAGTCCGAACCCTCAATTAGCGACACGGGTTTCTTCAGATCAGTGGCTCACGACGCCATCTTGCGGAATTCGTCTTAAAGTCCTTCTTTCCGCGAGCAGCCAAAGTGGTACCTTAAGCAGACCACGACCCAGACCCACACCGCCCGGATCATCCACATTAAAACCGAGTATTTGGTTAGGTTAGGTCAGGTTTGAGGTAGAATACTTTCATGTAGATTTGATTAGGTTAGATTACAGATTAAGTTAGATTAAATTCATGATCCGGGTTTCAGCGATTTTCTTTCCACAGAGCGAGACTCGTCATCCCTCACTACCACAAACATTTATTCCTTCATCAACCTACATCGTAAATCGTCAAAATACAATAGATAATAAATATTTCACTGAATTGACGACGAAGGCTGAAGCGTAGCGGAGGAGTTTCACAGCTGTACGTTGAGTTCCCGCGTCATGAGGCGCAGTCAAGCGTGTAGGACCATACGCTTCAACACCCTATGATCCCTGGGAAGGGATATTTAAAAAGTGTATTTATTCTTTTGTTAAGGGCAAACAACAAACACTAATCTAATCTAAATAAAAAAAATACCGTAAGAAGCTTTGGTTATGTTTATATTAACGCAATGAAGATTAAATTTGCTGTTTGTTTGGCAGCAGATGTTTTTAAATATATTCGTTATGGGCAAGGACGTGTAATTTGACCATTTTTGCACCGTAGATTAAGTGAGCCAGTTAGTCCTGTTCCCACACCATTTGGTGAAATATACCGGGGTACCTAACCTACAAGTGTTCCTTATGTTCTTGTATTGAGTATGTGTCTGTACAGTGGTTGAAGAGGTGGGTACAGTGTCACCAACCCCGGGTCCAGGAAGGTGTAAAAGTGGTATCATTATGCACGCGTCGATCACCAGAGAGACGACCTGTTCACTCTCTCGTACAACATGACACAGCTATACTGCCATAAAACACACCCCCACCTGCCCCCGCCCCCCCCTCTCCATCAACAGGCTATATGCTTTTATGCTTTCAAAGGTAACATCCCATTGCAGCTCTGAAGCGGATCCAGGAATATCAAAAGGAGGGGTCTAATTGAAATTGTAGGTGAGAGAACATGGCGAGCACAGCTACCTCACACAGCTGGGTTTTTTTAGGGGTGGGGGGGGGGGGTTGTAAGCGTCTCCAGAAAAAAAATGAAAATCTGACCAATATCATGGGCATTTTGAGGCCAAGTGCACTTGATATTAGGAGATATTCTGAAGACAATAGTAATTACTTTTTACTACTCAAAAACACTTGATTACAATACTGCATTAAAGAAAAAGTATTGGAATTTTCTGATGAAAAGGTGAGTCCGAACCCCCAAGCCCCCCTGGATCCGCCCCTGCAACTTGTCTAAATTGGCTCTCTATTTCAATCGATACACTTCAGCTTGTCTATACGGGCTCTCTATTTTAATCAAAACACTTCAACTTATCTATCAATCAATCAGAGTAATGTTCTCATATCTGAGGGTTGGCGACCACAGTCCTCCACTCTAAATGATCTCGGGCTGTTTTTACCAATCCTCCAAGGTTTTGTATCTCTCTGGAGACCCAGTTTTTAATTTTCATTAATCCATTTAAGTCGCTGCCTTCCCCTGGGCCTCCTGGCCTCAATTTTGCCTATTATTTTTTTCTGTTATTATCACTCATCCCTAATTATATGACCAAAATATCTCATTTTCCTTTTTTCTGAACATTTCGCTCATTTCTCTTAAAGTTTTTGCTAGTCTTAATACTTCTTCATTTGTTTTCCCGTCAATGTAGCTTATTCCTACCATTCGCCTAAGACACCACATTTCAAAGGCCTCCAACCTCTTTCTGGTGTCTGTTGAAAGTGTCCACGCTTCTGACCCATACATCAGTCCTTGCCATATAAAGCTTCTTACTATTCTTGTTT
Organism: Homarus americanus; assembly: GCF_018991925.1. Lineage (NCBI taxonomy): Eukaryota > Metazoa > Arthropoda > Malacostraca > Decapoda > Nephropidae > Homarus > Homarus americanus. Next base: position 5,352,055 of record NW_024751660.1, on the reverse strand, counting down.
TGATTTCTTCCGTACATCTACCATCACAGCTAAAGTTACTTCCCAATACACAAAATTTTCCCCTTGTTTCAGTTCCCTGTTGGAAACGATCATTACTTTAGTCTTTACAGCATTAACTCTTAACCCATATTTTTCAAAAATTTCCACTAACATGTTAACGAGTTTTTGTAATGCCTCTCCACTATCTGTGATAAGAGCAGTATCATCTGCATAGTGTTTATTTTATATTACTTTACCATTACATTTTAGTTCTTCATTATCACATATAATTTCTGTCATTAAGAATTCTGAATATATAGCCTATTATACTCTCTGTCTAACTGTGAATCAATTAGTAAGTTCATAATGTACTAACACTACAGCCTACTGTTGCCAGTAAAGATTCTGTAAAAATCTAATATCCATTTCATTAATGCCTAATTTTTCCAAGATCTCTATAAGTTTATTGTGCTTTATCTTATCTTCTTCTTTGTTTTTTAAATCAACAAACCAGATGTACAAATTTCTTTGGACTTCTTAAGCCCCTTCACTCAAATTCTCAAACCAGATATAGCTTTTTAGTTCTACCCTAAACTCCCTGAGGGCACAACTTATTATCCTATCCTGGAACTCCTGTGAAGCATATCTGTCTTCCATGTCATTAGTCGGCATTTGGATATTTTGAGAGAAAATATTTATGTTACCCAGAAGAAATTTTAGGTTTTCTTTCTCACATCATAGAAAATTCTTACACTTTTGGTGGGTAACTTACATATTCTCTCTCTCTCTCGCTCTCTCTCTCTCTCTCTCTCTCATGATAATGTATCTAAATGCCGACCAAAAACAAGAAAAAGAGATATGCTTCACAAGAGTTTCAGGACAGGGCAATAGGTTGTGCCCTCAGGGAGTGTCTGGTAGAATAAGGAGTTACATTATTACGTTAAGAGGACTATAGTATTAGATAACACAAATACTAACGTTAATAGGCAAAAGCAAATCTAACCTTCAAATTATGATAACAGTTAGCAATAGGTGACGCAGGCGTAATACTGAAAACTAAAATCCATAATCTTGAAAAGACTTATGTTATATTATTATTTTTTCTTTAACCTTTAACTGTGTGTGTGAAGAGGACTCAAGCACAGTGTGAGTCGAGGTAAGGGTGCACAGAATGACTGATTGAACTATTTAATGAAACATCTACAACGGGACAACCTCGTGGAGTGTGGCGGCAATGTTGACAATATTTACCTTACCTTTGCCATGGCATTTTAAAGCTGAAATTTAAACTGTAAGGGTACGGAATTCGAGAGATAATCAGAGACTTTCTTTATGATCGTAAGCAGTGTGAAGTGATTAATAGCACGAAATCGTCATGTGTAGCCGTGACAAACCGGGCACCACAGATACTATATACTTGTACTCCTGGGTATTCACTGCTCCATACAAATGTTTGCGTACGACGCTATAGGCTAGTCAAGGAAATTTAAAACTTGATTCTGGGCGACACCAAAGTAGTAGTAGTAGTAGTAGGGTAGCTACTTTTCTATTAGGATATTTAATTGTAAGGTAACAAAATGGCGGTGAAGGTGTGGCTATTGGGAGAGATTGGAGGTCACGTAAAAAATAGTATCGGCCTCTCTAGTCACCTCAGAGCTCACCAACGAAGGTGACATCCCTAATAACTCATATCATTGCCTCATAGCTGGATGATCGTCATACTCGATTCCGAGAGACAACAAAGTAGTAGTAGCTAAGTCACATCAATAGAGTCCCTTCACCAATGCATGTTGTCCTGTTGCTTACCTTAACCCGGTGTTCGTTCCTGAGAGCGGCGTCTCTCCTGGCCTGGGCGAGGTTGGCCAGCCACCTGACGGAGCCTGTGTGAGGTGTTCCAGGGTGTTCCTCCATCATGCTCGAGGAGGACACTGGCCGAGGCTCGGTGTCAGGGGTGTCACTAAAGGCCCACTACTCACTCTCTTAGTGGTGGTCAGTACTAAGTGATGTGGCCTGTGGTATATTTCATGTTTATAGTTTGTTTGTCTGGTTTTCAATATCGATACTAATAATTTATTTAGCTTTCGTAAAAATCAACATTTTTCTTTAGTTTTCGTAAGATCAATAACTTTCTTTAGTTTTCGTAAGATCAATAGACAGTCACATACATTTAAGTTCCGTAACCTTAAACTCAACCAGTCATCTTTCATCAATTTATCACTAAAGGAACCATAACTGAGACTTGCTAAATTCTCAGTAAATTATGTTGATCATTCCACAACACAAACCTTAATAAATTCATCCTGGACAAACCAAAAAACATTAGTGACGTCTTCATGAGTCTATTTAAGCACTGTAAGACATAATTATTTCCAGCTAATGAAAACAGGTATATTATTAAGTACCTTTCACGTTACAGTTACAGGAAGTGTTTACCGAGGCAGTTACTACAGAACCCAGTCTTTTAACTTGTGTTCTTCACGGGATGGCAGAGGAGGGAAGACCACTGTACCGCATTTCCCTCCTTCACTCGTTTCTGTGGAAGAGGATAAGAAAAGTTGTAAGATGGACTCAAGGTTAAGGAACTGATATATAACCCTCACTACACTCCTCCTACCTCTACAGTATAATATATAATATAAATAATTCAGTATATAATATATATAATCCAGTATCATTAATCTCGTATATAATCATCAATAGATCAATAGATAACGTCAATAATTCGGTATATAATTATCTATAATCCAATACCAGTAATCTAGTATAAAATGGAAGAACAGAGGGAGAGATTTTACTAACTAGACATTTATAAAAAAAGTCGACAAAACTCTCCTACAAAGGTGAAAATTACCTCGTTAAATAATAAAAAATACATGAATTATAATTTATTTCATAATGGCTTACAATTTACTTTTTTTTATAAATCTTATCTTATAATTAGAAAAGTTGTATTATTGGAACTAAGATTTATTAAAAGGTGATTGATAACCAGAGCAACTGAAGCTCCTAAAACAACAACACTATAATAAACCTAAACCAAATCAACACCTAAATACCTTATATAAAACGAGAACAATATTTAATCACAACAAATACATCAATATTAATCAATCAGAGTGCCGTGCCGTCATCATATCTGCGGGTTGGCGACCACAGTCCTCCACTCTTAACGTTCTCAGGCTGTTTTTACCAATCCTCCCAGGTTTTGTATCTCTGGGAACACAGTTTATAATTTAATTCATCCATCCCAGTCCCTGCCTTCCTCTGGCCCTCCTACCCTCAACTTTGCTCATTAATATTTCTGTTATTATTCCTTCTTCTCAAGTATATCATTAAAGTATCTCTTTTTCTTTTTGTTCTGTAAATTTCGGGTATTTATCTAAACTATACGGTATGTGATTATAGCCCATATATATCGTAAAACAATTAACACCTATAAGAGCTAGATTTACTGTTATTCTTTATTAAACTCATAAGGTACTCCACGCTCTTGGTTTTAATTAAGTTACGAGCAAGCAAGGTAACAGTTCATGGTCTTGAGAGTGTAATTATGTCACTGTATGTGTCGGTGACGATGGCGTGTGTTGCGTTCCGTTCTACGGCATACAGAGCGAGGAATGTGGTTTATGTTTTCCTGTCACGTTCGTTAATCACATATAGTTAGTGAAGCGCAGTAATACATTATAACACCAAGACATTAGTTACTGAAGCGCAGTAATAAAAAAAAATAGAGAAACTTGTCACCTGACTGGTCATTCCGTCTGGACTGTCATTAATTCACCATCATATCACCCATTCATATCATAATTCACCCCAAAACCAAAACAACAACATCAAGAAAAAAATAAAAAAGAAGACCATCAGAGTAGTTATACCATCAAAGTAATGAGTGCAAGAATGAAGACCAAGAATGGAAGAAGAAACCTCAAGAACGATCCAGAAGAAGAAAGACGAAAGAAGACAAGCCAAGCAGTAATACATTCTAACATCAACAACATAACTATATTTACTTTAATATAATAATAAACATTTAACGAACAATGGTTAGGAAACAAGATGGAGAGAGAACAATGTTTACAATACCCGAAAGATACACCTGTACTTATGTCACGTTACTTTACTCAGATCCTCAAACATCCGTAAGTTCCTTGTCCCACACAACTGCCTAAGAACACATCTATATACGGTAGAGTCACAGAATGAAATCCAACTCTGTGTCACATCTATGTTATATCTACACCTCAACAGATGATAGAATACTTTACGAATCAATTTGAAAATATAAACTATTAGGTGAAAATATTATCACGAATCACACGGAAAAAGAATACGAATTACTGTGAAATATATAAGTTAGGGCAAAAAAACCTCACTAATTCTACTAATAAGGTTCATTGTTTACGTAATCCCAAAGTAATGAAATATATATCTGAGAATAAGATACGTTTTTGTACAGTACAGTACATCCAATCAGTTGAAGTGTAGACTAAACGTAAATCTGGGCATGAAATTCAATGGAAAATATAATTCACGTAAGACTGGATCAGGTAATTCATCGAGTCTTTGAGGATCAAGTCCGTGAACCATTAAATCCCTCGACGGTGTGACCTGCCTGAGGAGCAGTGATGGAGAGACGTGCTGGTAACTGTATCAGGCAGGCAGGAAGGACGGCACTCCACCCACCTCCTCCATCAAGTTTAACACCACTAGTTTTGCTAATAGCTGTGAGTCACACGTGGCACATGAGTACTGTACGACATTTTGGGGGTAGTGTCTTTTTACTTATAGAATTTTTGTCAATAAACGTATATCTAAGATTTGAATTTGGTTTTATAAAACATAATCTTAAGGAGGATAAAATTTTGAATACAAAATGAGTTCTTTGAAGAGCAAAATGTTTATTTTGAAAAAGCTTTTGATAGGTAAAGCATAAAAAACTAATATAGATCTTGGAAAAATGGGCATTGATGAAAGAGATATTGGAATTTTAAAGAAACATTACTGGCAACAAGGGGCTGCAGTGTTAATGAACTTAATAATTGGTTCACAGTTAGACAGGGAGTAAGATAAGGCTGTGTTCTATCTCCAACATTGTATAATATATATTCAGAATTTTGAATGAGAGAAGTTATAAGTAATAATGAAGGACTAAAAGTTAATAGTAAAGAAATATCAAATACACGCTATGCAGATGATACTGTTCTTACCACAGATAGTGAAGAGACATTACAAAAACTCGTTAACAGATTAGTGGAAAAGGTAAAATGCTGTAAACACGAAAGTAATGGTCGTTTCCAAATTGGAAATAAATCATAAAATAAAAATTATGTTAGGCAACAGGGAACTTAAACAAGGGGAAAATTTTGTGAATTGGGAAGTAACTTTAGCTGTGATGGTAGATGTACGGAAGAAATCAAAACAAGAATAGTACGAGGCTTTATATGGCAAGGACTGATGTATGGGTCAGAAGCGTGGACACTTTCAACAGACACCAGAAAGAGGTTGGAGGCCTTTGAAATGTGGTGTCTTAGGCGAATGGTAGGAATAAGCTACATTGACAGGAAAACAAATGAAGAAGTATTAAGATTAGCAAAAACTTTAAGAGAAATACTTGAAATATACAGAAAAGGAAATAGCAGCACTATTAAAAGGCAAAGTTGAAGATAGGGAGGCCAGGGGAAGGCAGAAATTGAGATGCATGAATGAAATTAAAACCTGGGTCCCCTGAGAGATACAAAACCTTAGAGGATTGGTAAAAATAGCCCGAGAACGTTTGGGGTGGAGGACTGTGGTCGCCAACCCTTAGATATAAGGGCGGTACTCGGATTGATAAGCTTTCATACTAGCTGTATCGTTGGTAACCGAACCTGCGAAATGAATATTTACAGGTCAGTTGAGAGGTGTTGTTCCACCGTTTAACAGGCACTGATGCCACCTACTGGGGTAGGCAGGGCTATAGACACGATGTCAATTATCAGGCTGGGTCTGGTAGTGGAGGTCTGACAAGATCATTCTAAGTGGACTGTAAGCTCATGGAAGATGATAATTGGTCAACTGAAGTTCACTAGATAGATATGAAATGTTACGACTCGTTCTCATGAACTGTATATCATTTGGATACATTAAGTCAGACCAGCCACTGTTTTTCAAACTAACATCAAATTGTAGAGTAGTTTATTAATCTTACACAAACATTCAAACAATAACACAAACAATAAATGGCAATGCACATAATTAATATTAAATAACATGGAAATAAATACGAATAAGAACTAACATAGAAATATCTTACACTGGCTAAATAAACTGTTTCAATGTCAATATCAATGAGTCCAGTGGTCTACGACTCACCAAACTATAAAACAATAAAAAGTTACATAATTAATAGTCATATTTCGTTCGTCTTTAACCTTCATTAATGACACCAATAAGGCACTTGGATAAGGTTTTAGTTAGACAATAAGCAACCCTCAGAACACAAACAGCCTGGGGGTAGCACGTACTAAATAATGAGAAAATTCCGTATCTCTGGACTTGGAGAGAGGGTATGGACGTCTCCGCACTCACTGGCCAAGGGGAGGAGTCAGAGGTTGAGCATCAGTGAACATATTGGGATCTACGTCGGGGCATAATCAACCATACCTCAGTGATTGTATTAGTTTCTGTTTTCCTCTGTACTGTATATAACATTAAGTGTGCTTCGGGGGCCAATTAAATCCTAGGCCTGAAAATTAACCCGATAATTGTTATAAGATCCTGGTACTATCCCCTCTCCCCTCCCTTCTCTTAGTAATATGTATGGTTTCAGGTTTTTAAATTTCATGTTCTTACTTTTTACTTTTTACTTTTATCCTCTTCGCCGCTGATCGGCTTGTTAGCCGCTTGGGCGATCGGTCACGACTCTTTTCCTTTATATTCTTCACCAAAAGGTCGGCTCGCTAGCCGCCCGGGCGATCGGTCACGTCTCTGTCACGCACTGTTGGCAAATACTGGGCATGCACCGGCTCCTGAATGTACCTGAACCCGCTCCAGTGTTGGTCAAGTCTTCTCTTGAAAGAGCTCACACTCGGTGCCGTCACAACACTTTCTGGTAGATTGTTCCAAGAGTTTACAACCCTCACTCCGAAAAAGTTTGCCCTCACGGTTTTCCGGACTTGCGGCTTCTTCAATCTTGAGCTGTGACCCCTTGTGGGGCGAGCGTCCGCCAGCTCCAAGTAAGGACACTCAACTGAGTAGTGCCCCCTGAGATGCTTATAAACCTCAACTAGGTCCCCCCTTGCCCGTCTGTAGTATAAGCTAGGCAAGTTCAGGCGCTCCAATCTCGCAGGGTAGCTGAGATGCCGAAGTGCAGGCACCAGCTTGGTGGCCCTCCTTTGAACATTTTCAACCAACTGACAGTCCCTAGCATATCTCGGGGACCAGATGGGGTGACAGTACTCCAGATGGGGAAGCACTTCACTCCTGAAGATCGTCACGAGGGACGGACCGTCTAGATATCTGAACGACCTTCTTATAAGACCCAATAATTTATTTGCCTGATTTACCTTCTTCTCACAATGGCCCGAGAACTTCAGCTCATTGTCAACATACACACCTAGGTCCTTCTCACACACAGTCTCAACTAGTACATTTTCTTCATCCCGTTGGGACATATGGTACGCCTCCTTACCGTTGGTACGCCCCAGGTGCATCCTCTTACACTTCGTGACATTGAATCTCAGCAGCCATTCCTTCGACCATTCCTGGAGCCCACAGAGGTCCTTCTGCAGCTCTTCACAGTCCGCTTGGTTCTTAATTTCCCGAAATAACTTGGCGTCATCGGCAAACATTTGTATGGAGGAGTGTACAACGTCAGGCATATCATTTATGAAACAAACAAACAACAGCGGGCCCAATACACTACCCTGCGGTACCCCACTTGTTACAGGTACAGATGACGATTTCGTGCCATTAATCACCACACATTGCTTGCGGTCATGTAGAAAGTCTTCTATCCACGCTAGGACATTTCCCCGAATTCCGTACCCTTCCAGTTTGATTTTCAGCCTTTCGTGGGGTACACTGTCGAAAGCCTTGGCAAAATCTAGGTAAATATTGTCGATATTACCACCCCGTTCTAGAATATGGGTCCAAATATCCAATACCTTGAGCAATTGTGTCAAGCAAGAGCGCCCCGGCATAAAACCGTGTTGGCAATCTTTTACAAGGTTGTTTCGTAGTAGATGTTCCATCGCTGCATCTCTGATAATACTCTCAAGTACTTTACATATTATGCTGGTCAGGCTCACCGGTCTATAGTTGTTCGTGGAGTGCCTATCGCCCTTCTTGAAGATAGGACTCACATAAGCCACTTTCCATTCACTGGGGACCATTTGTTCATCCAGGCATTTACAAAACAGAATCTTCAGGGGCTCTGCAAGCTCGTTGCACAGCTCCCTTAGCACTCTAGGATGCACCATGTCAGGTCCAGGACTCTTATGGACCTTTAGCCTGGACAGTTTATTTCTAATACCCTCTTCTGTGAACACAATGTGGGTCAGTGCTGTGTCGAACCGTCTGTCCTCAAACGCAGGAAGGTTAGTTGCATCCTCTCTTGTGAACACTGAGGAAAAGAAGCTGTTCAATGCCTCAGCTTTATCCTGGTCAGAATCTGCGTAACTACCATCTTCAAGCCTCAGGTCTGATACTCCTACTCGCGTTTTCAATTTCGACTTTGCATAGCGGTAAAACGCCTTTGGGTTTGACTTGACCTCGCGTGCAACCAGCCTTTGGAACTCCTTTTCAGCCCTCCTACACTCTATCTTTGCTTGGTTTCTGGCTCTTGCATACATCCTCCTGTCTTGCTCATCGTTTGACCCAACCCACGTCTTGAATTTCTGGGTTTTCTTCTTAATTTTGTCGACCGCCGCATGGTTCATGTGTAGGGATCCCCTCGTATTCCTAGAAGCACTGGGTTTGGTCTTGGGTATATATTTATCGATCAAATGGGTCATTTTACTAGTTATGATATTCAGCGTAGTGTCTGCGTTCTTGTACCTTAATAAGTCAGGCCAGTTGATACCCCTCATCTCTTCCCTCATCCCATTGTAATTTCCCTTGTAATATTTGCACCTTGGCCTGGCCTTATCTTGAACTAGGTAACAGTTAAATCTGAATGACAACACTGTATGGTGACTGGTGCCAACTGGGGCAAGGTGTTCCAGTTTGGCCACCATACCCTCCTCGTTTGTTATGATGAGGTCAAGTGGCTTGGGTGTTTGCTCCCCTCTGTAATGTGTCGGGTCTCTCACATGTTGGAACAGAAAATTATCTCTCAGAGTTTCTACAAAAAGAGTAGCAGGATTATTCAAGTCATTCGGGGTTGACTCGTTTCTCCAGTCGATGTCGCCATAGTTAAAGTCCCCCATGATAAGGAGGTGGCTGGGGTTGAGCATCGCCGCATTGTTTATTAAGGTTCTTAAGTTCCTTTGATTTAGTGGGCCACAGTTCGGGGATCTGTAGATACACCCGACGATAAGTAAGTCCCCTCCCTTTAATTTAATTTTACACCACTTGGACTCTTCAAAGACATCCTCTCCCTGTACCCTCGCCTGGCTGGCTCTAAGGTCTTGCCTAGCGTAGATAACCACACCCCTCCTGCAGGATTCTTGAGTTAGGTTCGTAAATGAGTCATATCCAGCAATACTGAACTCACATTCCTCTGGGTCGATTCTCCTGTTCTTGTACAACAGTTCTACAACTCCTACAATATCTGGTTGGTGTACTCTTAGTAGTGTTTCAAACTCCTCCCTCTTATCCAGGAACGTGTCGGTATTAGTGTACATGACATTCAAGCCAGAATTTGTTCTCGGTAACGTCTCTGCTCTTAGTAATAAACCCGCTCCACCCACATTCTCAGAAGCTGCAGCATTTGCTAAGTACACTGTATTTTGCAGGGTGTGGTTAAAAATTTCATTGTTTACACGGCGCTCGTTCCCTCCTGTCCGGTTCTTGGAGTTACGTCGCTGACACACACACACACACACACACACACACACACAGTCTCTTTAACAATTACATTAGATTAAACAAAAGAGCAAAGAAAGAAATGATTGAAACCGAAATGATAAAAAAACGTTCAGAAAGAAGGCAGAGAAGCAGTGAGTGACGGTGCGCGAGGCGAGACACAACACCACAGTTTAGTTCATTTAACTTAACACCAGTTCCCTTCGTCAGCTCTTGTAACGGCGGTAAGCGAGTTGTGACTGGAAGGGTGTGGTCTAATTACTATATTGGGATCTCGCAAGTTTACGGGCCGCCTCCCTTAAGTACCGGGAACTCAAGTTTACGGGATTGGGTTAGGTTAGGTTGAATTAGATAAAGCTTGGTTAGAATTAGTTAGTTTAGGTTAGCTTAGCTTAGGTTAGATTAAGTAAAAATATGTTACATTTGTTTAGGTTAGGTTGGGGTATCTTAGGTAAGGTTGGGTCAGCTCAGGTTAAATTAGGTTAAGTTATTTAGATTAGGTTAGGTTAGGTTAAGTTATTTAAATTAGGTTAAAACGGAGAATTCATTCATTGGGTTCTGTTCATCAATCACTGTCGTTCTCAGTGAAACTCACCTTGAACTGCGATTAGAGAAACTGTTGACTTACCTGTAATTAAGCAAATCACTATCGATAACTTTTCCCAGGTGAGATCATTTTTCACCTGCCCGTTTACCTATTGTCGTCTCTAATGAGTAGTCGAATTTATACCTTGAAATATAATGGAATTTCTCTCCTGAGTGTTTACCTTCTGGCCGACCTATTGTTGACTCTCTCCTCGATGTACTGAAAAACTAACCTAACCTAACTAAACTTAACCTAACCTAACCTACACTACTATGCCCAAACCCCAACACAATCTACCATAACCTAACCTAATCTTATATCGCTAAACGTAACCTAACCAAAATAAAACTAACTTAACCAAACATAACCTACCTCCCTCAAACCAAAACTAACCTAACCTAACCCTGTGTTGGTGCTTTTTTTAACAAGTAGGAAGTATTAAGTTAAAATATGACATAACATAAGGGTGCGTAAATATCAACCTCTTAACCTATCCCAGTACGATAGCCCCTTGAGCACGATGATAACCTCCTGAGTACGATAATAACCCCTTGAGGACGGTGATAACCCCTTGAGTACGATAATCACCTCCTGAATACGGTGATAACCCCTTGAGTACGATAATAACCCCTTGAGTACGATGATAACCTCCTGAGTACGATGATAACCTCCTGAGTACGATGATAACCCCTTGAGTACGATGATAACCCCTTGAGGACGATGGAAACCTCCAGAGTACAACACAGTAGGCCAGTAACTTATGTATCGTTACCCTTTGAGTTTGATTGATTAATTTATCGAATACGATAACTTAGCCCATTATGTACGACAACTAAAACAAACCGTTCGTAAAAATTGGTTAGGTTAGGTTCGGAAAGAGAGAGACATTTGACACACCAAGCATTAATTATATATAACAAACACATAGATTATTTATCGAACTGTTAAAGAAATTATTTTCAAAAGTTCTATTTACAGACAAGATATTTTACATTTATAAACATGTGTAATAACCCTGGTAGTTGAAGCACCTAAAACTAAGACCTAATGAACGGTGCTTAATAACCCTGGTAGTTGAAGCACCTAAAACTAAGACCTAATGAACGGTGTTTAATAACCCAGACTGGCTACTGACAAGCCTTATCACACACAGCAAACGGAAAATTATCAATGACATTAAACTCTAGCTCGAAATCTAAAAAGATTAAGAAAACTACTTTATAAAGACTATGGCATCCCCAAGCTATATTACCTTATATATCACATCATTTGCATACCCAGTGAAATACTTTGAGAATTGGCAAAGGTTCGGTTCCTACAGCACATCACACACGTGGGGGAGTTAAAGCAGTCATTTGAGACGATGGATTTCACTGAACTCTCGCTTATTAGGGGCATCAGAGACTGGTGAAATGGGTCACAGTTGTAATGGGTAAGGTAAGGTAAGGTTAGGTTAGGTTAGGTTAGGTTAGGTTCTAATTATTAGAACCTAACCTAACCTAACCTAATCTAATAGGACTCGTAACCAATTTGCACCAAAAACCAAGATATTCGATCCATAACTTCCCATTTCCGCATATAGATAAAATAGATCAGGTGACGGGCCAGAAAAATCGAAATCAGTTACGCCGTACGACGCTCAACTGTAACATAATACAGGAACAAATAAAAACTTTTGCTTTTACTATTTGCATGTTACATATTAGTGTGTTATGTAACGTGTAGTGAATTATTGGATTTGTTAACATATTCAGTTTAGCTACCATAATTGTTAATGAAAGATATGAAAGTGGTTATTATCGCGTCATGCTTTACAGGTGTGTGTGTGTGTCTGTGTGCGTGGAGTAGTGTGTGTGTGTGTCTGTGTGCGTGGAGTATATGTGGTGTGTGTATAATTTTTTACATGTTGTATTTGTATATATTTTTTTATTATTTAGTAGTGTTGTGTAGTGTGTACATAGATTTGTATTATGTATACTGCATCAATTACTATTATTTTCTATAACAAAATTCTAGATACAGATTCATATACAAGTCAACAAATAATAATAAGAACGTATTTCAACTCTCAACGTCAGCTATTTACCTTTTCTGAAGTACGAAGCCATATCCAGATTCGACTTGAGAACGTCAACATGAATTCAGCACAAGTCGAACGTTATAAAAACACAAACAGTTCCTCAGTCACTATGCATAGTTTAGTAGCACAGTGTTAACTCATTCATCACCTTCGTCAGTAGGAACACTTCATTCCCTTCGGGCGATACATAAAACACCTTCGTTACCTCTCACATTAGCACACACGCGCCACTCTGCCCTACGGAGCACTGAGCACACTTCCTCGCCATAGACACTCCTTTCTGCCCAACGGAACACTGAACACACCACCACCTCACTGCACACACACACACACGCGCGCGCCATTCTGCTCAGTGACCGAGTCCCGGATGCCGTTTTCTTTCGTGTTTGTCATCAATTTCACCAAACTTGATAGAGAATGATTGAGAAGCCTCTATTCAGTGTAAAACCGTTTACAAGTTCACAATGGTTCAGCATGTAGAGACAGTGAAGGTATACAAACAAAGGCTAACAGTACTTCATCGATTGCTGTTTAACAACTTTCGTAGGTTATCCTTATATGCATTGACGCAGTGTTTACCATTTCTTATAGGCCTAGTTCGCATACACATGATAAACCTCCATGGGCCATATATACAGATATACTGAATAGATATCTTAAAAAAATGCTTATCTCTATCAATTAACTTTCACAAAATACTCTAGATTCTTATAACTGTTGAATTGAGTAACTTATCTGAACAATCCAATCATTGAAAATGAAAATTATACTTCATTCTTTATTCTCGACGAATGGTTACAACCAGACTGTTTCCCGTTAACCATAAGAGAAAACGGAGGAGTTAGTCGAAAGTTTGGAGGGTAGCCTGTGTCATTCTCTCTCTCTATAACAGGTATGTGGAAAAGAAGATTGTATTCGTTAGATTTGAAATAAAACTTGACAAATATTACACTAACTTTTAATATAATTCTACTTCAATAAGTTTACAACAATACAAGTTTAAAAAAGGTAAAATATAGAACATAGATATTTGCACATTAAAATTGTCTTAAATACCTCTATTGTTGCTAAAGTACAAATATATTGTAACAAGGCTGAATAAATACACTTTCTGCGGGTGATTCTGAATTGTTTATCCTTATTACGACGATGGTTTAACCCCTTCGTCCTCAAAGGGTTAATTAGTATGTGTTTATGACTGTTTACTAATTTTTTTCGTCACTAATTATTATCGGGCTAGTTATTAACATCCATTTTAACCTTAAATGATTATTCATGATATATTTTCCCTTATACATTACAAGACCAGCTGTTGTTCTCATCTTATATTTAAATAACCGAAGTCACCTTTCCCTCACTTTGTAAAGGCCTGATGTCACATTTCCCTCACTTTGCAAAGGTCTGATGTCACCTTTCACTTTGTAAAGGCCTGATGTCACCTTTCCCTCACTTTGTAAAGGTCTGATGTTACCGTTCCCTCACTTTGCAAAGACCTGATGTCACCTTTCTTACTTACTTCAGAGGCCGACATCACCCACCCTCTCCCTCCCCTATTACTTGGTGGCGGTCATCATGTGGATGAACTGGTCATAGTAGATATGTCCCTCGCCATCAATGTCTGCCTCCCGGATCATAATGTCCACCTCCTCCTGCGTCAGCTTCTCCCCCATGGTCATGAGGACGTGCTTCAGCTCCGTGGCCGAGATGCTGCCGTTACCGTCCTTGTCGAAGACCCCGAAGGCCTCCCGTATCTCTTCAGCGGATTCGACGGGGAAGTCCTTAGATAACAGCGACTGGAAAGAGGAATTTACACGAGTCTAAAAAAAAAATGCTGTCCCCTACTAACTCTATAACTCGTGTGCTGGTTTCTAAGGGAATTACTGCATAATTCTGTATAATTCTTTGCCTCTCATGTATTCAAATTCTTTAGTTTTCTTGACTAATACTGACTAGATTTTTGTTAAGATCATTTATAACTGTTTATTACTTTCTGGCTTCATCGATTGCATATATTTTAGTTTTATATATGAACTATTTGATAACATTACGTATTTTAATGTGGTTAGGTATAATTTGTTCCAGTCTGTTATAGCTGTAAAGAAGCAAGTATTTTTGCTTGACCAGCGGACAACAGGTACGATAAAATTATGTTCACTCCCTTTAATACCGGTTCATATCCCTATAATCCTTACACAGTTTGCTAAGATACTCTGAGCACAGCCCATTGAAAATCCAAAAAGTGTGATTCAGCCTCAGATGCTATACTCTACACTTAAACACTATATTATTGATTGTGACACTGTCAAAGACTTCAGGCCACCTGGCTTATTGTATCATGACCTTTGTAATTACTACATTGAATCAGGGGTTCTTGAGGACATTCTTGCTGTTTATCCAAAATTTGCTAGCCCATACTGATTAGTCTTCAATTAGAATATGACGTCCAATGTATATGAACCACTGTCCTGCATGGCAGTGAACAGTGACATCACCCACATGACTCTGACCTATATATACTGCTAATGAATATGGTGTATTTCCTTGTGTACGAACCTCTGTCCTGCATGGCAGTGAACAGCGACATCAACCCACATGAATCTGACCTATAAATACTTTTAATGAATACGATCTATTCCTTTGTGTATGAACCTCTCTGTCCTGCGTGGCAGTGAGAAGTGATACCACCCTCAGTGTCAAGACCTGACTGAATTACTCAGAATAGGCAAACTGTACTACAAGCTTTGCCAATAAATTTGTTAAACTAAAAAAAAAAATCTATCTGTCAAACTTAAAATATCCAGTGAGTGTAGAACTTCGTGACCAATGTGATCTCTTATGTTCGCGTACAAAAATAAACCTCACCATCTTGTTTTGATTAGTTTGTAGCTTGGTTTTTAGTTTCTGTAGTACAACATAACATACTAGTTCTTATAATTATTAACAAAGGTGTCTACTACAGTGAAACTTCTTTATAACGGACTATATGGAAGAGGGTAGTCAGTTACATAGTGGTTTCCCTGTTAAGGATCATATACGAGTATACATTAAAATAGAGTTCAATGCACAGTACAGTACACATGTCATCGAATGTAAACAAGGATGACCATGTATTAAAACCCAGGTCAGATCATGTACTGGGTGAAGTAAACACAAGCAAATACCTGTTCACACTAATAGTAAAAACCTCCTTTTAACGGACTTAAATATATATTTATAGCCCGCTATTTAGAAGGTTTCATAATTATCTAACCAACCTTATAATCCGTTAAATAGAGATCTCAATTTCTCAGTCCATTCGGCAGAGCGGTTACTATTCACCTCACTACTGCTCACCATAAACGTATCGAAGTTAACTGCTGAAGGGGCGCCGATCTCCTGTATAAGATCATTGATTTCAGAGTTGGAAGGGTTGATGCCTAGGGAGCGGAGAGCGTTGCCTAACTGATCAATGGGTATCTTCTCCTGACGACCGTAGACAGAGAAGCATTCCTTGGCCTCTTTGATCTGTTCTTGAGTAAGTCTTCGTGGCATTGCTGTTGGGGGAAGAGAAATGTGTACGCGAGATGTAATTGGGCCTCTCTCTCTCTAGCTTCGTGGCGTATATGTGAAAGGAAGTTTTATGATTTAGGTGTTTCATGCTCTCTCCCTCACCCATTTATTCCATCAATTTGTTCTCTACATTTGTCTATTATGTCTTAAAGTTCTCGTCACTGCCTTTATTCCTCATCTTTTATCGCCTTCTCCATCTTCCCCAGTCTATCATTCCCAAAATTTTCTCTGTAAATTCTTCCCATATTCCTTCGTTTTATTATTACTTTTAGTGATTCTCTATTAAACCCTATACTTTATTGTCATTTACACCTAAACCCTTTACTTTACAGTCATCTACACCTATTCCTTATTATCTTCCCTTCACATAATGATTATTTATCGTATTCTTCACCATTCTATACTTACAGTCATCAATACCACTTCCATTAGTCATTTCAATGGTTTCCAAACTAGGGGTAATATGACTTTTTTTTTCTAATAGGATAATGGTGAACACTACCAAAATTTAGGAAAAATACAAAAAAATACAGACTATATAATGTAATAATGGGATTTTCGTAATGATTTAAAAAAAATACTGTATACTGCAGTTGTATGGGTCTGTTTTATCCTGTATCCTCCGCAAGAAAATAGAGTTGAAACAGGATGGATGTGTCATAGATAAGACATCCTGTATTATGTATCACTAATCCCAGATTGGGCAGATGGGTACAGCCAAACAACTTACAATGTTTTACCCGGGCAATCAATCCTACCTGTGAAAGATGAATCCTTTTCTTGATGGGGAGGTTGAGGGAGTGCGTGAGGGTGGTATCGGTAGTGGAGAGTGGCCGGGTGTACGCGGTGACTGACTGAGTGTTGGTGATATCGCGACAGACCAAGAGCTTTATCACCTGTGGCTGTTATCAAGGTCTTATCTGATATTACGTTACCTCTTAAACCGGTGTAATGTGGCCTTCTCTCCTCGCTGTTTGGTTGTTTCAGTATTGTGTGTGTGTGTGCGTGTGATTTTTGTCCACTTTGTCTACTCCAAATATGCCTACTCTGTAAATGTCTGCTATCAGTTAATGATGACCTGACCTGACCTAACCTGATGGGAAGTGGACGAAATGGGAGTGGACGTAAATGTTATTGTGTGTGTACCTGTATTTGCTTCTCCTTTGTCTTGGGTACGTAGATATCCAGCGTAATATAATCCTTAAACTAATAAACTACAATATCCCAATATACAGTCAGCTAAAGATGCACCGACCCCACCCTGGGTCTTGTGCTCGCAATTTTACCTGGCATTACTTGGTAAAGGAAGGCTGTGAAAAGGTGGCACCAGCTCCGCCTATCAGCCGGGAGGCGGCGAGAGCCTTGTAAACAATATTTCTAACCACACCCTGCAAAATACAGTGTATTTAGCAAATGCTGAAGCTTGGGGGGGGGGTTAGTATTAAGAGCAGAGACGTTACCAAGAACAAATTCAAGCTTGAATGTCATGTACCCTAATACTGACACGTTCCTTGATAAGAGAGAGGAGTTTGAAACACTGCTGAAGGTACACCAACCAGATATTGTAGTTGTAGAACTGTTGTACAAGAACAGGAGAATCGACCCAGAAGAATGCGAGTTCAGTATTGCTGGATATGACTCATTTACGAACCTTTCTCAAGAAACTTGCAAGAGGGGTGTGGTTATCTATGCTAGGCAAGACCTTAGAGCCAGTCAGGCGAGGGTACTGGGAGAGGATGTTTTTGAATTCTAAGTGGTGTACAATTAAACTAAAGGGAAGGGACTCACTTATTGTCGGGTGTATCTACAGATCCCCAACCTGTGGCGCACTAAATCAAAGGAACTTAAAAGCCTTAATAAACAATGCGGCGATGCTCAACCCTAGCCACCTCCTTATCAAGGGGGACTTTAACTATGGCGACATTGACTGGAGAACCGAGTTCACCCCAAATGACTCGAATAACCCTGCTACTCTTTTTGTAGAAGCTCTGAGAGATAATTTTCTATTCAAACATGTTAGAGACCTAACACATTACAGAGGGGAGCAAACACCCAAGCCACTAGACCTTATCATAACAAACGAGGAGGGTATGGTGGCAAAACTGGAACACCTTGCCCCAGTTGGCACCAGTCACCATACAGTGTTGACATTCAGATTTAACTGTTGCCTAGTTCAAGATAAGGCCAGGCCAAGGTGAAAATATTACATGGGAAATTACAACGGGATAAAGGAAGAGATGAGGGGTATCCACTGGCCTGACTCATTATGGCACAAGAGCACAGACACTACGCTGAATATCATAACTAGAAAAGTGACCCATTTGATAGATAAATATATACCCAAGACCAAACCCAGTAGCAGGACAGGAGGATGTATGCAAGAGCCAGAAACCAAGCAAAGATAAAATGTAGAAGGGCTGAAAAGGAGTTCCAGAGGCTGGTTGCAAGCGAGGTCAAGTCAAACCCAAAGGCGTTTTACCGATATGCAAAGTCAAAATTAAAAATGCGAGTAGGAGTATCAGGCCTGAGGCTTGAAGATGGTAGTTACACAGATTCTGACCAGGATAAAGCTGAGGCATTGAACAGCTTCATTTCCTCAGTGTTCACAAGAGAGGATGCAATTAACCTTCCTGCGTTTGAGGACAGACGGTTCTACACAGCACTGACCTACATTGTGTTCACAGAAAAGGGTATTAGAAATAAACTGTCAAAGCTAAAGGTCCATAAGAGTCCCGGCCCTGACATGGCGCATCCTAGAGTGCTAAGAGAGTTGTGCAACGATCTTGCCGAGCCCCTGAAGATCCTGTTTTGTAAATGCCTGAATGAACAAAAGGTCCCCAGTGAATGGAAAGTGGCTTATGCGAGTCCTATCTTCAATAAGGGGGATCGTCACTCCACGAACAACTATAGACCGGTGAGCCTGACCAGCATAATATGTAAAGTACTTGAGAGTATTATCAGAGATGCCACGATGGAACATCTACTACAAAACAACCTTGTAAGAGATTGCCAACACGGTTTTATGCCGGGGAGCTCCTGCTTAACACAACTGCTCAAGGTATTGGATATTTGGACCCATATTCTAGAAAGGGGTGGTAATATCAACAATATTTACCTTGATTTTGCCAAGGCTTTCGACAGTGTACCCCACGAAAGGCTGAAAATCAAACTGGAAGGGTACGGAATTCGGGGAAATGTCCTAGTATGGATAGAAAACTTTCTACATGACCACAAGCAGTGTGGTGATTAATGGCACGAAATCATCATCTGTAACTGTCACAAGTGGGGTACCACAGGGCAGTGTATTGGACCCGCTGTTGTTTGTTTGTTTCATAAATGACATGCCTGACGTAGTACACTCCTCCATACAAATGTTTGCCGATGACGACAAGTTATTTCGGAAAATCAAAAACTAAGCGGACAGTGAAGAGCTGCAGAAGGACCTCTGTGGGCTCCAAGAACAGTTGAAGAAATGGCTGCTGAGATTCAATGTCACGAAGTGTAAGAGGATGCACCTGGGGCATATCAACGGTAAGGAAGCATATCATATGTCCCAATGGGATGAAGAAACTGCACTATTTGAGACTAAATGTGAGATGGACCTAGGTGTGTATGTTGACAATGAGCTGAAGTTCTCAGTCCATTGCGAGAAGGTAAATTAGGCAAATAAATTATTGGGTCTTATAAGAAGGTCGTCCAGATATCTTGGCGGTCTGTCCCTCGTAACGATCTTTAAGAGTGAAGTGCTTCCCCATTTGGAGTATATATATATATATATATATATATATATATATATATATATATATATATATATATATATATATATATATATATATATATATATATATATATATATATATATATATATATATATATATATATATATATATATATATATATATATATATGATATATATATATATATTTCTAAATCACAATGAAAACGTGGATAAGATAAATCTTGATAAAATCACACGGAAAATGGAAACAACGGAGTACCTTAGCTTTTTTATTCAAGACATTCAGAGGGTATATATATATATATATATATATATATATATATATATATATATATATATATATATATATATATAATATATATATATATATATATATATATATATATATATATATTTTTTTTTTTTTTTTTTTTTTTTTGGAAAGGGCTTCAAGCATTGTTGCAGACAACACAACACAACAACTACAGTATATAGTACTGTAAGAGTTATGTCATTTTCAGCTTGAATCAACTCGGGTATGACCAGCGAATTCCTGTAAGCCATTGACCTTGAATACTCCCATGCATAATTATTATAGTACAGTAAGTTCCATAAGATGCTTCATGTAAATTGTCTTGCATAAGTAAAACCAAGAGCAGGTCCAAGATCTTTTAAGGTTAAAAAAAAAAAATCAATTAAAGGAGTGTTTTAATTTAGAAGCCGAAATTTATAAATTGCCACTAAAAGATGGTCATCAATTTTTCTACAAAAACAAGACAGTACCTTCACCCAGTATAGTATGCCTTCAGTTCCAGGTAAGGAAGCTGGATCTGCTTTTTATGTGTTCATACTGCAGTAAAGTTCACCATTGATGTGGGTTTACGATTACACGCGTACAGAAACAGCACCACATGAAGGCTGCCCAGCACTCGAGGTAATATTGCAAAACTAATTAAATGGTTTTGGACTCGATGGACTGTATGGTTAAAAGTGTAAACAATAACTAATAATACACAACTCATTAACAAAGCTTATTCAGATTTTATAATTTATTGGAAATAGTATCTTATTGTAATAGAGAAAACATGTACCTGTGAAAATAAATATAAGGACAAATAATACTTTTAAGTCGTTTATCATTCATAAACAAACTTTGCGCAAAAATCATGTACAAGCAAAAACAATACTGGATTATTAACTACTACATGGAAGTAAATATATAAAAGAATTAAAATATGAAATAACATTTTATAGCTGAAGGAAAAGTTAAGTGATGTTTACCAAAAATATTCCCTCAGTGACTGTACAGTATTTAACAAAACATCATATTCTTTTTGTTGTAAGAAAACTCAGCAAATTTACAAACTAAAGACCAAATCGAGCAAATTCATTCTTCAGCAAGTAACCTAACCGACTGTTGAAGCAACCATGAGATGAGGGGTTTACCACCCCACTGATTTGCTCCAACTGGGTGAGTGGTTGTCTGTTCACCAAGAATGCAAATAACTCCTGATCAAGGAAGGTACACTGGAGCTCTCAAAGTTCGTTTGAAGATTAACTGTGCGCATATAATATGCTTTCATTCTTTTATGACAATTTAGATCTGAATTAAGATAAATAAATTCTAATACAGGAAAACTTGTCAAGTTCAAAATCCCTTGACACCAACAGAGTTGCACTTAATGATAAATGACTAACATGGGTGTATGGACCCTAAAATCATGACCTCAGAATATCAGATTTGTAGTCAAAAGTGCTGTCACCTCTCCTGCTGCTCTATGAACCCTGTAACAAATTGTTCTTTTTAATAAAATAAATTACCATTTTTGGGCAAACAAAGATGTTGGTTAACTTGTGTTAAATGTCACATAGGAGCTAAAAGGTTCAGTTAGGTGTGACATAAGTCTTTCAACAGCTTTTGACACAGTTCTAGCACCTAATAACACTTGTGATAGATCATTTGCAGCAATTCCATCATTAACTTCTAGGAATGCACATTCTTTAGATATCAATTTATCTATCTCTTTCATCAGCTTAGAACGCTTTGACTGTCCTGAAGATGTTTCTTGAGTGGGGCTAACATTATCATTAGCTGAAGATGGTTTCATGGGTGTTGGGCTCACCCCACTTCTTAATACAGGTAATCTAAACATGTCCTTATTGTCATTCTGTAGCAGGTAGTGTTCCATATATAACTACCCAAAGCAGAAACCAAATTGTTTTTTGAGCAATAAGTTAGACCCTGAAGCAGGTTGTTCCATCATATGACACCGCTTATTACTCAACTCACTAGACCCTGAAGTAGGGTTGTTCATCAAACGACACCGCTTACTCAACTTACTGTTAGACCTTGAAGCAGGTTGTTCCATCATGTGGCACTGCTTGTTACTAACTCACTAGGCCTTGAAGTAGGTTGTTCCATCATGTGGCACTGCTTGTTACTCAACTCACTAGAATCTGAAGTAGGTTGTTCCATCATGGCACTGCTTGTTACTCAACTCACTGTTAGACCCTGAAGTAGGTTGTTCCATCATGTGGCACTGCTTGTTACTCAACTCAACAACCTGAAGTAGGTTGTTATCATGTGGCACTGCTTGTTACTCACTCACTACACCTGAAGCAGGTTGTTCCATCATGTGGCATGCTTGTTACTCAACTCACTGTGACCTGAAGTAGGTTGTTCCATCATGTGGCACTGCTTGTTACTCAACTCACTACAACCTGAAGTAGGTTCCATCATGTGGCACTGCTTTTACTCAACTTAGACCCTAAAGAGTTGTTCCATCTGTGGCACTGCTTGTTATTCGCTTGGCTTGAAGTAGGTTGTTCATCATGTGGCACTGCTTTGTTATAATCACTACAATCTGGAGTGGTTGTCCATCATGTGGCTGCTTGTTACTCAACTCACTAGACCTGAAGTAGGTTGTTCCATCATGTGGCTGCTTGTTCTCTCACTACAACCTGAGCAGGTTGTTCCATCATGTGGCACTGCTTGTTACTCAACTCACTGTTAGACCCTGAAGTAGGTTGTTCCATCATGTGGCATTGCTTGTTGCCAACTCACTACAACCTGAAGTAGGTTGTTCCATCATGTGGCACTGCTTGTTACTTAACTCACTAGACCCTGAAGTAGGTTGTTCCATCATGTGGCACTGTTGTTACTCAACTCACTAGACTTGAAGTAGGTTGTTCCATCATGTGCACTGCTTGTTACTCAACTCACTACAACCTGAAGTAGGTTGTTATCATGTGGACTGCTTGTTACTCAACTCACTAGACCTTGAAGTAGGTTCTTCCATCATGTGGCACTGCTTGTTACCATCTCACTGTTAGACCTTGAAGTAGGTTGTTCCATCATACGACACCGCTTGTTACCCAACTCACAAGACCTTGAAGTAGGTTGTTCCATCACTGGCACTGCTTGTTACTCAGCTCACTAGACCTTGAAGTAGGTTGTTCCATCCGTGACACTGCTTGTTACTCAACTCGCCAGTTATTGACCCTGAAGTAGGTTTTACCATCATACTTACACTGCTTGCTACTCAACTCACTAGACCCTAGCAGGTTGTTCCATCATACGACACCGCTTGTTACTCCTCACTAGGACCCTGAAGTAGGTTGTTCATCATATGACACCGTTATTACTCAACTCACTGTCTGTTTGAATTTCATTAATAGTACGGTGCATATAATTGTGTCCCACTGACACTCTTACTTGGAAGAGGCGAGCCATTACTATTGGGCGTATAAGTTACCATAAGGATATGTCTGAAGGATGTGACATACGGAGTCGGGTAGGCCAATGTCCAGAGAGACACTTGAAGTTGGAGCAGTGAGTGAGATTGGGAGGCAGGTGATAGGAGTGTGAGTTTCAGGAGAAATAACCTCGGGTGCGCCCAGTTCTAGGTGACAGACCACGATATACAGCGCCGGGCGGTAGGATAATAACATGGAGATCCCGCTTTCATTAACATAGACACAACATCAGGTACCACGAGTGGGGTAGGTGTTGATAAAGTGAGAAAATGTCCATAAACAGACATGTCTCCTTAACTATCTGATCAGGAGCATTGGGATGAGATCAGCTGATTTTGACCATCTTCACTATAGGTTTCACATAATGAGGTGCAAGCTGAGCCACCATCTCCATCAGCTCAGGGTATGATGAATGATCACTGTGGGTACTATAAATATTCCACTGTTAGTGGCTGATTGGTGAATGTTCATTTGTCCAGCCTCAAATAAGCCTGTCAACATGATAGTTATTGTTGATATTCATTGTTCCAATTCTGGTGAGAAGATACCTGCATCTGGAAAATATTAAGTCGAGTTTTACTTAAACAGTCAATACATGGTGGTCTCCTGCAAATATGCAATTTAGTTTACAAATTTACGAGTTTTTCGAGATGTAAGATCTAACGACAGACCTCAAATAGAGGTTTTTTACAAGGCTGAGAGATAATGGAGCATTTTTGATAGGTGTTGTTTCTCGCAAACCTCTTTAGTTCCTTTACATACATAACTTATGTGAACATTATCCCCAAAATCACTGATCTTTGCAACTTTTTCATAAGCCAAGACTAAATAGAACAATAAACATATACAGTGTGTAGTTGCTATAACGAACGGATCCTACTCACGAATATTCCTATAACGAATGGTTTTACCTATAAAATTGAGAATGTTATAATCTAACGAAACTCCTACAAAACATTATTTAAAATTTTTTTTTTACTAATTTATTGTTTTTGTCATAAGTATTAATGATATTCTTTATTTCAGGGTTTAGATGCATATTTATGCACTTTTTACAATTTTACAATTTTATATTATATTTTCAGTGTTATGGTTGTATTTGGGGCCTGGAACGATTATCCTATATTTGAACTAATGCTATAATTTAATGGTTCTAGAACCAATTAGATTCGTTATTATACCCAATGTACAAACTTTTATTTTCATATTACAGTATCAACTTTTTTGTCTGTTTCAAGAATCTATGTACATAAAAACACTCACCTGATGCATGGGGACAGCATGAATTGGTTATCTGGGTTAAAGAATGAATCTGAATATCGGTAGTTGTAGTATTTCAAGTATATTTTGGGTCCTAATATCCTCTCTTGGAACCTTTTTTTAATGTTCTAAAGTCCTCTCGGCCCAAATTGATGCTGTTTGATGATGGGTCTGGTATGGTGCTTGATGAAAATTCATTTACAAAAGGAATTTTTGTATTGAGAGAAAATTAAAATATATTTAAATAATAAAAAGTAATAACACTTAAACTTTGAATGGCGATATTCTTTATTTTAAAATATATTTTATTTTCCCTTTTAATTAATTTCAAGGACTGAAAATAGGTTCTGTCTAGCATTAAGTCCAGCCATAGATTATAATTTAGAACATAACATTGTAAAAAAAAAAAAAAAATCCATATATTTTAATTACTCTGGGTTGGGTCGGCACTCTCATGAGACGCCAGGCCTGCCCTGTTACTCACTTCACAGCACTTGACTGCACCACACAAGTGATAATTGTATGTAATGAGTCATAGCTAACTTGTTATTTGAGCTAAAATTGGTGGAATCTGTTATGAGCATTGGAAAAAATTGTGTACAAACATTTTAATATGCGAATCACGATAAAGTAATTATTTCATACATAAGCGCAAATAAAACAATAAAATATATGCTTACTGAACTGTTTATACATCACTTTATATCTTCATATTTCATGGATTGCAATATGAACTTAATTTCTTTTAAAAATGTAAGATTTAGGGAAAATAGTTGTGAAAAATTAATATTTGTTAGGAGATGCATCAGGAGGCACCACATTATCACCCACGGTGCAATCTCCTGCACTTTTTGTTTTCCCACCTCCACAACACGAGGCATGGTTCAAAGCTCTCAACAAAGTTATAAATAAATAAAATCACTGGTGCATGGAAAATCAGCAAAGCCGCAAGGAAATGTGTGGAAATGTGAGTCAACGTTATATCCTGGGTCCTTTAAAAACCAAAAGGAGATGTGGTGTGGTGACCTGGGTGCAGTCCACATAGTTGCCAGATCGCGGTTGATGTTGCCAAATGTGCATCTTGCATGTCTAGTGTTCTACGTTAAAACAAAAATAATTTTATTTTTTACCTCATATCCTCAGATGCAAATTTGCATATGAAAAGCCTATAGTAGTGATGATAATTTAGATCATATGCAAATTTATGTATGAAACCCAAGAATGTTCATTAAAGTCAGAATACAAATTAAACTGGGGTGAGACATAGATAGTTGCTTCTAATGTGAGCATTAATTTCACTTCAGTATTATTATTTTGTTGTAGAGGATATCAGATGTTGTAATGGAGCCTCCACGGTCACCCTCTAGGCAAAACGGGTTGTCTATTACTTTCTTATCAGTCTCTCTAAACAGGCACAGTACCAAGTTTGAGACTTAATGATAAAAGGCTAACAGTTGATAGTACCTCACTGACAAGATCTTCCTTGTTCCTTCAATAGTTAAACTTACTCAATAATCTTAAACAGTTCCTGCTAGCATCCTTCCTAGGAGGAAAGACACAACATGTGGCAGAGAAGGTTATCCAGGTAGAGTTCATCCAGCTCGGATTTTACACCACACCTTTTCAACACCTTGTTTTCTAGAAGTTCAGGGTACCACCGCATAATCACGGAGTACAGATATTACCAAAGTAACCTAGAATTTGAAACGACGTCATTAATATACAAAACAAATTAAAATCAGTTTGTATATAGAATCAACCTGACAACAACTTTTGAGTGAATCATCGTACTTCTGGATTATGGACTAGGATGACTTTGTGCATACTAGTATGGGATTTTTCCTTGACATAAACATGAATATTTAGTCAGCAAATACACTCATGGGGTTTATGTAAATAATTTGTCAGCTGGCAGGTGTTGATGAAAGTAAAGCTTTAGTCTAAAGTGGATCATACACAATCAATAAAGTTACTCAATATATTGACAGCAAGAATTCATCAAAATCTGTCTTGATTAACAGTCAATGTTTTGCGATCTTGTCGTTGATACGAGGTTCTGGAATCACCAATCATGAATGTTGACAGTGATGCTTGTGTAGCTCTTGCTCTTGAGTTTCGCTTAGGCAAGGATAAGAATACATGGCTAACGGAGATGTTGGGCCAAAAAAAAATGGCTGAATAAGCAGAATCATTACTCCATGAGAATCTGTTATCTGAATTGTAATAAATTGTCAATTATGCTGAATGAATTTCCTGCTAATGGATAGAATGTTTGGACAAGTTACTGCTGATGGTTACACCACTTATTGAAAAACAAAATAGTGGATGGAGAAGCTATTCCTCCAAGTCATGCTATCAATAACTTTTTCGGTACCTGGCTACAGGAACACACGAGGACTTGACATTCGTTCGAGTATCATCGCCATACTAGATATAAATTCTAGTAGAAACCTGTGACTTAGTTCAAAGATTTTCAAAATACATATGAGATAAGGATAAAATATTTTTAAATAAAAAATTATTTAGATATACATATTATAAAATGTATATTAGCACACAATTACATTAATTAACACCTTGGACCAATGATCAAGTAAATTAATATACAATGTATTGATAATAATGATTATCTTCTACAGTGAGGCATGTTATTAATATCAAGATGAACTCTTGTCCACCTTGTAAACCAGATAAATATCTCCCACACAGACTGACAAAATATTACACAATATAATTGTGATTGCCACCAACCACTGAATATTATAGAGATCATGTCAATAAAATCAAATCCTTTTTGATTTCTTCGATATACTGCACAAACCTTCATACCACACCACAATAGAGTACTGTATTGTCAATATCTTATATTGAATCCATGGATAGCTTATGAGGCCATGTCAAACCTTCATGCCATTTCAGGTAGGTTAGAATCAAGAAACTATACAAGCTCTCTCATTCACTGTCACTTTCTATTATACTGTATTAAATGCTATTATAAGTGTTACCTATTACAAAGAACAATTTAGCATAATAATATATTATCTATTTGCTTAATCAACTATTTTCTATACATTATAACCCTAATTTCACACGTGTCCATCATATAGACTTGGAAATGCAGAGGAGGGTAACCTTGATATGAAGTTTGATTCTCCATGCTATTTGTTCAACATAGCACAACTATAAACAGACACACAACAGCACACGCAGGAAAGGCAAGTGAATTAGACTGCAAGTAATCAGGTACCTCTTAGCTTTATATTACTCTCACAAAGAAAATTGATGAATTACTGTACAGTACTGACCTTGAAGAGGAACATGACAGCTCCTGGCACATGGTTGGCATCAAGACCGTGACACTGATGGGGTAGTCCCTTCTCATCCAGAATCAAATAAGTCTCCCACCAGCCTGCAACTCTGGAAGCTGTGGGCATAAAGAGTTAATATTACTCCTAAATACTGATCACTAACATCTACTGTACATGAATTACAAAATGATAAAGTAATATACATTGAGAATTCAGTAGTAGCTAAATAAGGTATGCCTCTACAGACATACACTATGCATGTCACAACATTCTCTGGCAGTTCACACACTTTCACAACATTCTAACAGATTATTACAACAGTTTGCAACTCACTCCAACATTCTCTGGCAGGTTATTACAAAACCAACATAGACAACTGATGCTCATATAAGGCAAATCAACAGGGTAAAAGCATTTATGTACTGAAGGATATATAAGTCTTCAGTAGAGTGTTCATTCTGCTCTAAATGGTAAATAATGGGACTAATTACCACTGTAACAGTCTTCCATATCAGATCAGTCATACTCACGTCATACCCCAAGTCCACCGTACTGCTGTACAGTATTTAACCTCAGCAAATTTCAACTAAATTATTAAATCATGTGACACCCACCCAAATAGTTCAAGAAGGCGGCGGCTGATGTGGAGAAGACAGTCCACAAGGCCAGGAGTCTCGAATGTGGTCAGCATGGAGATGAAGAAACAGACGTGTTTGAAAAAACATATATACAGGGTACTGTATATCTATAGACTGGTCGAGGCACGGTACTGAATACAACTGCACACATGACAACAAGTAATTACTTCCAAGTCCCCAAAAACTTCATGAAGATACAGCAGCCTTCAAAGGATGTATGAAAAGTGGGGGCTACCAGGCCCCGGATTCCTTATTAATGGGACTGTTATAGCACAAAATTTGGAAGTTCACTTGCAAATGACCATTTGTGATTTGGTGAGGTTGAAAAAAAGAGAAGAAGGGTGGACCCATTCTGAAATCTGGTCTGGTGGAAGCACAACCTGGTAGGTCATGTAATGTTAGCCCTTAGTTTCTGTTCAGGTTACTCTTACAGCGAAAACTCAATTAGTGAATTATGTGACTAAGCAGAAGGCTGGCTATTTACTTTTAAGCTAACTAATTGGCAAACTTTATGCCTTAAGAATCTATGCAAAATCAGTTTTAATACCAAAAACATATTAGCTCAAACTGAGTAGACAAGAATCTAAGTGGAAGTAGAGCATTGGAGCTACTGCCAAATTAAAGACTCATCCAGAAAAATGGTTTTCAGGATCAATTTCTCCACTTTTGATATAATGTCCTTTACCAGACATATAACCATGATAAACCTCACCATCTTGTTTTGAATAATTTGTATTTTGGCTTAAACTTTGTGTTAGGCATAGTACCATGATGAATAGGATTCTAAAACTGTATAGAGCTAAATACAGTATAAGATCCTTCCATGCCCGGACAAAAGTAGGGTTTTAAAAAATTTTTGTAACAAAGCAGTGGGTTTTTTATCATTATTTATTATAATTTCACGACAAAACTCAAGAGTCCTAAAATTCTCGTTACAGTTGATACAGATCCATTACCTCA